>NC_056439.1:47806358-47856358 GCF_018296145.1 Oncorhynchus tshawytscha | reverse complement strand
CCCTATAACAAGGTACCCTGTTCCCTATAACTTGGCACCCAATTCCCTATAACTTGGCACCCTATTCCCTATAACAAGGCACCCTATTCCCTATAACAAGGCACCCTATTCCCTATAATAAGGCACCCTGTTCCCTATAACAAGGCACCCTATTCCCTATATTAAGTCACCCTATTCCCTATAACAAGGCACCCTGTTCCCTATAACATGGCACCCTATTCCCTATAACAAGGCACCCTATTCCCTATAACAAGGCACCCTATTCCCTATAACATGGCACCCTATTCCCTATAACAAGGCACCCTATTCCCTATAACATGGTGCCATGGTCAAAAGTACTGCGCTGTAGAGGGAATAGGGTGTCATTTCAGATTGACACTCTGAGAGACTTTAATTGTGTGTGCTTCCCATCAACATACATTTGAAGGAGAAAAAAAGGACAACAGAGCCTAGTACAATTTATGATCTCTTCTTGTAGAAAGGTATCACAGAGCAATCTGTATAATCGTGCCTAGTGGGTATGTTTGCTTGCATTTTATCGCTCATGTATTATCCCCCTCATTCAATAGCAGACCATTGCTGCTGCACTGACCCACTGCTAAATGTACCTCACGGAACAGACTACATCACCGCCAGGTATGGAGTGACGTCATCCATACAAATCTAAACAGAGTTCTATGGAAGACGTCGGTTAGCCAAGTACACAAGCCAGAGTTCTGATTTGAGGTAAGTGCACAGCATCATTTTATTTAATGAGAACACGTGTACAATAACAACCTTACAGAAATGAGAAATGAGGAAATGTCCTTGTGTTGTTACTACCCAGTCTATAATCACAAGGATTTCCTAGAACTGAGCAACCCACTTATGGCTAATAGGCAAGTGAATTTCCAGACGGTATAGTGGTCTATCTTTGATCCACTTAACACACTCAGACCAAATTGAAAATCCATTTAAAGATGATGTATCGTAGCTACGCAGTCCAAGTTCCCAGTGCTTTTACATGGTAAATAAAGGAGTCAACAAGGTCTGACTGTAATAATATTCCAGTTTTTGGAAAGTGACTTGCCCTTTCAATTTTCACATTGAGATGTACATTTGCCTGGTGGGGTTGTCACAGGTGATAAATGGCCTTGCTTGTTGGGTGGGGCCTTCAGATCATAAATTACACTTTAGACATAACCTAATGGAAAGGCCTCAAATCATCACCGACTAGGCCAGGGGTAGACAACCCTGTTCCTGGATTGCCGCAAGTACTGCAGGACTTTGCACCAATTAGACGCCACACTGAGCTACTTAGCTAATTGATCAGCTCAGTGATTTCCTGAATTCAACACACCTGGTCTTCCTGATGGACTCTGCCATCAGGCTAAGGGCAAAGGGTGGAAAATCATTGAGTTCAATTCACTTTTTGGCAAATATGAAGGAAACATAAGGGGTGTTTACATGCTATCAAAGTTATCGGATGTTTGTAGTTCAGACTGGGAAGTTTCACTTGAACAACCCCCAAGTCGTAATTACCAGTTGTAAACTTGCAGAAAACTTTCTTACCCGAGTTGCTGAGTTGTGATGTTTCACCACTGACCTTTTACCTTTAAACCAAACGATGACCACAAATACATTTTTGACCATTACAAACACATGAATATAGATAATGTAGCAAGTTTGACCATATTGTCAATTTTAAAGATGGAATCCACACTAGGGGGAAACAGAACCAAAGGAACTTTAGCTAACTTTATTAGTAGTAATGTTAGCTAGCTTACCTAAAATCTTATTGGTTGAATCATTTTTTCCGACTTTAAAAGCACTTGAACACAGTCATGTCGGATTTACAACTTCCTACTTCACAGTTTCCCACTTCCCAATAATAAATATTATAATATACCACACGTATTGTCCATGATGTGGTGTATTTCAGAGAAGCAAAGCTGCGAGACACTTTTGGAGGGAATCAGTCGCAAAAAAGGGTGGTTGACACTCAAATTAATATCAACAATTGAAAATAACAACAACAAATAATTTCCTGGGTGCTTATATTTGTCCTATATCACACATGTACAAGCGTGTATTTATACACGTGTGAATTGTAAATGTGTTTTTTTGCATATCCCATCTCTCCCTGAGATACACTGGGAAAGTGGTATGTAATATCTTGAGAAACAATAGCTAATAAATTAAACAAAAGCAGTATGTCATTATACCAACCACATACAATAGTTCTGGAGATTGTTTTCTATTCAAATATGGGATCCTAAGCGCTCTGATAAGTGGTCTGAATAGCCAATAGACTCCATATTGTTTTCTCCATATAGTGATGTAACAGAACCCAGACTATAGATGGTGACTTCAATCTGTGGAAAGCAAGGACATCCAACCTCTTTCCAAAGGTTCTCCAGAGTTATTTTAGAACATGAACAAGAGAAGGATCAAATGAGGATCACCGGGTTCAAAGCCTTCTAATTTCCTTTGATGTGTCCTCGTCTTAAAGGTTCCCTGAGGTGAGGATGTTCGTATCGGAGACGCGGGAGGGTCTGTATGACATTAGAAGTAACTATCTTCTTTCTTATCCCAATCTGACCACAACAGGAGCAAAATACAAGGCAACAGGAATTATTTTTTTAATTTAACCTTTATTTAACAAGGCAAGTCAGTTAAGAACAAATTCTTATTTTCAATGACGGCCTAGGAACAGTGGGTTAACTGCCTGTTCAGGGGCAGAACGACAGATTTGTACCTTGTCAGCCCGGGGATTTAAACTTGCAACCTTTCGGTTACTAGTCCAACACTCTAACCACTAGGCTACCCTGCCGCCCCAAGGATGCTGTAGGCCATAGGAGAAGGTATCAATAGAAGGATATTTTCCAACATTTGGGGGCTCATCCGGGATCAAACGTTAACAGTATACCTTTGTGAAAATGTTAAACTATGAATGCTTAGGGTAATGTTAAAGTCAAAAGAAAGGCAAATGCTGGAAATACATATTGATCTATTCAAGTGTTTTGTTGACAGTATGATTAGCATACTTATCTCTTGATTTGTAACAAACTTAAATGAATTAAATTTAATGCTGGAGAAGATTTATCATCTGACGGCGCATACAACACAGCACATTCTACCATTGCCACAGTCTTTAAATAATATGTGTTTTCGCAAATATACAGTGCCTTCAGAAAGTATTCACACCCCTTGACTTTTTTACACATTTATTTTGTGTGCGAGTGGGATTTAAATGGATTTAATACTCTGTAATGTCAAAGTGGATGAAAAATTAGATCATTTTATAAACAGTTATGGAAAATAAAAGACTAATATATCTTGATAAGTATTCAATCACCTGAGTCAATACATGTTAGAATCACCTTTTGCAGCGATAACAGCCGTGAGTCTTTCTGGGTAAGTCTCTAAGAACTTTGCAGACCTGTACAATATTTGCACATAATTCTTTCAAAAATGAATCAAGCTCTGTCAAGTTGGTGGTTGATCATCGCTAGACTGTTGGGTTACAGATAGAATTTTAAATGATTTTGTGTTACTGGCCTACAGACACTACCCCATAATGTGAAAGTGGAATTATGTTTAGAGAAATATTTTCCTTGAGTCAATAAGTTGTCAACCCCCAAGTCTAAATAAGTTCAGGAGAATTGTTTTTGCAATTTTATAATTACACATTTCACCATAGGATGGATATAAATGTTATCAGTTTTTAATATGATATCTGAGTGAGACAAATAAAATCAATGGGGTCCCCCCCGCCCGGTGTCTGATTTAGACTGACTAACAAAATCAACGGGCCCCCCCGGGCCAGTGTCTGATTTAGACTGACTAACAAAATCAACGGGCCCCCCCGGGCCAGTGTCTGATTTAGACTGACTAACAAAATCAACGGGGCCCTCCGGCCGGTATCTGAGTGAGACTGACTAACAAAATTCAACGGGGCCCCCCGGCCAGTATCTGAGTGATACTGACTAACAAAATCAACGGGGGCCCACCCTGGCCGGCATCTGATGTAGGCTGACTAACAAAATCAACGGGTGCCCCCCGGCCAGTAATTCGACCATGATTTAACAAGTTCAGATAGCTGGCTGCTAAACTAATTTAGCAATCTAAAAAATGTTAGCTGACATGGAATAAGAGACATAATAAGAGAAAAACTGCTGATGCATAACCACATTTCGTGGGGATGGGGGTGCGGGCCGCCAGTTGCCCTGCAGTAGATAGACAAACAAACAACCGTACGTAAAATATTATCCAATGGCGTTGGAGAATACCATCTTTAGCGGAATACAAAATGTCAATGTCAGCTTAGAAGGCAGTTGGGAAATGTACGTGTCTCCACAGCCTCCATATCTTTCATCACCTTGCCATGTTACTTGGCTATCACTCTTCCACCCTAGCGTTATTGGAGGTGACACTGCCTCCGTGCCACACAATTACAGCATCAGCCTGTGATACTGATGACAGGATGCCATAATAGGATCTGGTAAAAATGTACTGTACTCACCTGGATTATGCAGCATAACTTGTGTGATAACCGATCAGCTTGTTCGTTGTAATATCTTCTGTTTTCTTTTCATACAAGAAAATAACCCTTAATATCAATAAACATCCTCAACGGATGGGTTTAGATAGTATTAAAATACTTTGAGCATTTGCTTGAGCCTGGTTGGCGTGCCAGATGGGCAAAGTTTGCACTTTTAGGACTATTCCATTGGTTCCATTGCCACTGGCAAGCTTAATCGAGCACAAAAGGATTTCAAATACTATTTGAGGTACCCAGGTCTGCTCCAACGTATATAGTGTCAGATACAGACCCCCAGGATACTGTGCTGTCGTTTCACTGTGATCATGGCTAGCTATGAAAACTACACTGAACAAAAATAAACGCAACATGTAAAGTGTTGGTCCCATGTTTCATGAGCTTTTGCTGGGGATAATAAATGGCCACTTTAAAATGTGCAGTTTTGTCACACAACACAGCGCCACAGATGTCTCAAGTTCGAGGGAATGTGCAATTGGCATGCTGACTGCAGGAATGTCCACCAGAGCTGTTGCCAGATCATTTAATGTTAATTTCTCTACCATAAGCCGCCTCCAACGTTGTTTTAGATCATTTGGCAGTACGTCCAACCGTCCTCACAACCACAGACCAAGTTTAACTACGCCAGCCCAGGACCTCCACATCTAGCTTCATCACCGGCGGAATCATCTGAGAGGGGTGGGGGGTGCTGAGGAGTATTTCTGTCTCTAATATACCCTTTTTGTGGGGAAAAAATCTCATTCTGAATGGCTGGGCCTGGCTCCCCAGTGGGTGGGCCTATACTCTCCAAGGCTCACCCATCGCTACATCTCTGCCAAGTCATGTGAAATCCATAAATTAGGGCCGGATTTATTTATTTATTTCAATTGACTGATTTCCTTATATTAACTTTACTCAGTAAAATCTTTGAAATTGTTGCATGTTGCGTTTATATTATTTGTTCAGTATATATAAATCCTGCAAAACCCTTAAGGCTCAAGAGTAATCTTCATACTGTATAACACGTGAGGTAAAAGTTCCGGATTAGGAAGGAAGAAACCCATCTGACACCTACTGTGTTGACACTTTAAGAACATTCAGATTAACTTTAAATTAGCATCAACGGTGCCAAATGTTGCCGGCTAATATGCATGAGGGAGTCTTTGTACTCCACCTGGGAGCAGATGGGGGCCCTCCCGGCCAGATGCAAACCCGGTCCAGCATCTCGTCTGCACTGAGAGAAGATGCTTTTCCTGGTGGCTCTGGAAAGACCGTTTACTTACTGAATACATAAACAATGCATTAATGGTGAGAACACAAGCTGGATACACATTGCATTTCAACTCAAGGTAAGGTTGGTAAAGGCATCCCCAGGGCTTACAGTGTATGAAATAAATATTGAGTTGTTTAGCAGGGACTAAACGAAGGCCAAGGGACAGTAAACACCAATAATGAAAGTTAACAGAAGTTGCAATGGTGCTCTGTGGTTAGAATACAGATATCAAGTGTTTGTGGCTTTCTTGGAATCAAAGAGCTGTGAGAAGTCTAAATAAAAAATCGACTGAAAAGGAACTATTTGGTCCAATGCAGTATTTTTATAGATCACTGTAAATCTCTCTCATCATCTCATCATACAGACACATACTTCAAAGACGTATTTTCTGGTGACGAGTAACAACATGATGAAATATATTGTTGTCCTAATAAACAGATGACACAGGATGAAGACATTTGAAGGGTATTTATTCGTAATAATGCAAAGCAATCATCTGGGAAATCAAATCCAAATAATGACTGGAAGTCTGTTGCAGATAATATAAGTTATAAAAAATTTTTTTTTCTGATACAGTTAGATGAAGTTCTGTTCTGGGGTGTTGTTGTCAAGAGAATGATTACCCCAAATAATACATTTATTTTGTCCCCATTTGAGCAAATGCATTATTGAGTTAAAGTGCCAGTTGAAATCTGCTGTACAATAGAATATATGGGTTTACTTTGAGGGTAGAATTGAAACACTCACTTGGCTCAAGATGGTAGGCTAGGAGAGAATTTGTTTTGTCGACACACATTAAAAAGCAATGAAATTAATCAAATAAAATGAGTTTGCTTGCGGTACTTACAGTTGAAGTCGGAAGTTAACATACATTTAGGTTGGAGTCATTAAAACTTGTTTTTCAACCACTCCACAAATCTCTTGTTAACAAACTTATAGTTCTGGCAAGACGGTTTTGACATCTACTTTGTACGTGACACAAGTCATTTTTCAAACAATTGTTCACAGACAGATTATTTCACTTATAATTCACTGTATCACAGTTCTAGGGGGTCAGAAGTTTACATACACTAAGTTGACTGTGCCTTTAAACAGCTTGGAAAATTCCAGAAAATGATGTCATGGCTTTAGAAGTTGATAGGCTAATTGACATCATTTGAGTCAATTGGAGGTGTACCTGTGGATGTATTTCAAGGTCTACCTTCAAACTCAGTGCCTCTTTGCTTGACGTCATAGGAAAATCAAAAGAAATAAGCCAAGACCTCAGATTGTTTTTTTTAGACCTCCACAAGTCTGGTTCATCCTTGGGAGCAATTTCCAAACGCCTGAAAGTAACACATTCATCTGTACAAACAATAGTACACAAGTATAAACACCATGGGACCATGCAGCCGTCACACCGCTCAGGAAGGAGGCGCGTTCTGTCTCCTAGAGATGAACGTACTTTGATGTGAAAAATGCAAATCAATCCCAGAACAACAGCAAAGGACCTTGTGAAGATGCTGGAGGAAACAGGTACAAAAGTATCTATATCCACAGTAAAACAAGTCCTATATCGACATAACCTGAAAGGCCGCTCAGCAAGGAAGAAGCCATAGCTCCAAAACCGCCATAAAAAAGCCAGGCTACGGTTTGCAACTGTCCTCTGGTCTGATGAAACAAAAATAGAACTGTTTGGCCATAATGACCATCGTTATGTTTGGAGGGAAAAGGGGGTGGCTTGCAAGCCGAAGAACAACATCCCAACCGTGAAGCACAGGGGTGGCAGCATCATGTTGTGGGGGTGCTTTGCTGCAGGAGGGACTGGTGCACTTCACAAAATAGATGGCATCATGAGGAAAGGAAAATTATGTGGATATATTCAAGCAACATCTCAAGACATCAGTCAGGAAGTTAAAACTTAGTCGCAAATGGGTCTTGCAAATGGGCAATGACCCCAAGCACACTTCCAAAGTTGTGGCAAAATGGCTTAAGGACAACAAATTCAAGGTATTGGAGTGGGAAGAACTGAAAAAGCGTGTGTGAGCAAGGAGGCCTACAAACCTGACTCAGTTACACAGGCTGTCAGGCGGAATAGGCCAAAATTCACCCAACTTATCGTGGGAAGCTTGTGGAAGGCTATCTGAAACGTTTGACCCAAGTTAAACAATTTAAAGGAAATGCTACCAAATACTAATTGAGTGTATGTAAACATCTGACCCACTGGGAATGTGATGAAAGAAATAAAAGCTGAAACAAATAATTCTCTCTACTATTATTCTGACATTTTATATTCTTAAAATAAAGTGGTGATCCTAACTGACCTAAAACAGGGAACTTTTACCAGGATTAAATGTCAGGAATTGTGGAAAACTGAGTTTAAATGTATTTGGCTAAGGTGTATGTAAACTTCTGACTTCAACTGTATGTTTTTACTGAACAAAAATATAAACGCAACATGCAACACTTTCAAAGATTTTACTGAGATACAGTTCATAAAAGGAAATCATTCAATTGAAATAACTTCATTAGGCCCTAATCTATGGATTTCACATGACTGGGCGCAGCCATGGATGGGCCTGGGAGGGCATGGGCCCACCTACTTGCGAGCCAGATCCAGCCAATCGGAAATAGTTTTTACCCACAAAAGGGCTTTATTAAAAACAGAAATATTCCTCAGCACCCCCAAATATGTGCATAAACTTTGAGAGAAATAAGCTTTTTATGCATATGGTAACTTTCTGGGATTTTTTATTTCAGCTCATGAAACATGGGACCAACACTTTACATGTTGTGTTTATATTTTAGTTCAGTATAGAATGACAGAGCAAACCAGAAGCAATGGAAAGGAGAGTTGAAAAATGTATCTGCTGTATCTGTATCCATTACTTAGAAATAATAAACACAAGTAGTCATGAGGGAAAATCCAGCCAAACACTATCTTTTGATATATTCTTCATTAGTCCACTGTTGATACAGTCCTAAAATGTTTTGCATGTGAGCAAGTGAAGTTTTAAAGATATCGGACTTTCAAGAATGAAAGTGTCATCGGCTACATCATCTGATGCATTTTGCATCGTCATGATGATGCGGCCAGGAACACTTTGCCTCTTGAAATGACGGTGCTTTCAAAACAACTGGGAACTCATTAAGAAACAAGGTCAAATCATGATGTCAATGATCTTCTGGTCAGAAAGTCGGAGCTTGAAATGACGAGTTGGATTGACCGTCCAAAACAATTTTCCCCAGTCTGAGCTCATTTGTTTTCCCGAGTTCCCAGTTGTTTTGATCATACTGACGTCTGAGATTTCCGAGGTCCGAAGCTCCTAGTTGTTTTGAATGCATCATGACTAATGAAAAAAATACCAAAATATAGTTTGAGTGGATTTTCCCTTTAACGTCTGCAGATAAACAACGCAATCAGATATTGAATTGAGAGACATGGGAGAATGGAAGTTATAAAGCGAACTGTTCAATGAAATTTTATATTTTCCATTATTAAAAGTGACCACACATGCTATGATTTACATTAATAATTTCATCGAACAGAGAAGAACACATTTTCTTCTGTTTTAACAGGTTGCTGAGAGGAACTGTCTCGGCCTAAATCTGTGTGAGAAATGTACTAAATTTAGTCAAAATCTGTTTTGTGTTATCTTGTGCTTTTTGAATGACAAATGTTTTCTTATAGAATATTTTATAATGTGGTGTTCACCATATGTATTTGCTTAGGGCCCGATTCCGACCTGAGTTAAGCATGGGATAATGGAACGTAATTCCCTTTTTAACACACTCTCTACGCGTATTCTGACCTTGAACATAAACATGAGAATAGCATGCTATTCACCTGCTATTCGTTTTGGGTGGAGATCGAGCAAATGAAAGAGTGGCGGAAGTGTGTCTGCAGATACACCATATTCTGACTTAATTCCCTAATATTTCCACCACCTTTACGTGAGAATAAACCATGAATAAGGTCTAGCAAACCTACCGGCTCCAAGTGGAAAAAGGCATCTACTTTATTCTGCACTGCTATTTACAGCTGGATAAGAGCTATTAAGAAGAGCTGGGTGAATGAGTAATCTGTTTGGATAAAGGAATTATAAATATAAATGACACTTGTTTTTAGATATATTTTACCTCAATATCACTGGAGACGAATGTGAAACCATTCATATGGCAGCAAACTGAAGCATATCAACATATCAACTTTCCCACAGTAAAGTTTATAAAATGAAATATGCAGAATTTAAATTGTACTGCCTTTTAACTTGCAGGGATGGGCACTCTCTAATGTCTTAATTATATGCTACCCCGACTGTCTCCGTTTCCTATTTTTATCATGTTAAATATTAGTCACGACCGCCAGTAGGCCTAATAACCACACATATTCTACTGCCAATTTACTGTTACTTCCCTTCAGTTGGTATAGCCTACATTATCATTCCATTTAAGTACATTGTTTCATTTACCTTCATTTGCTTCCTCTGTAAATACTGTCGCGGCCTACTGAGAAGTGCGTAAGAAAGGTGTGCGTAAGAAAGGCGTAATTTCCCAAGTCGGAATAGGGCCCTCAAAGCCTATTTCTGATTATTCTGTAAAAAATAAATAAAAAGGAATCAGAAAATAAAAAGGGAAATCTACATTTTCTCCCAAAACATTTTTTTTTACGAACAATAGTAGAGTCATTTTACAATACTTTTTTTTATTTTTTAAACCAGCTGGTTAAGGTAACTCATGGTCTCAGGTAGTTCCAAGGTCTTTACAGTTTCTGTAAAAGTAGAGTTACACTCTCATTTGAGTACTAAAATAGGTCTGTGAGAACCACACAGCCTGATCTAATGGACTGACAGACACCCAGGTAAGCCAAGGCCATTATCAGCCGTAAGAGTCACACTTGAAAGGTCTTCCTTTCACAGTCCTTGGACGAAGTCACAATAATGTCTTTCTCAGCGAGTCCAGCTGAAATGAATTGGTAGACTTCAAAAGCATCCCTCCCTACAAGTCGATTTTTTGTCAGAGCCCATTGCTTATTTCTAAGAGCTCCCCGTTCTCGCTCAGTCACTCTGACAAAGCTTGGCCACCATCCTTTCTCTGCTTGAGCACAAGTCCCACTCCAAAAGGCTAGACTGTCAAGGGCAGTAAAGTCATTCTCCTAGGTCAAAATAAAGAGAGCGGTGTAGATATCCATAATTTGACACTGTGCCACCACATGCAGAGTTGACCCTTGATACTAGAGTTAGCTGCAGATTACAGCATGATCGATTCTATCTCTATAAAATGTGCCTAAGGGGCAAATGCTTGGATGGTAAACTAGCCAATGTCGGGTTTTCCATTCACGTAATCTTCCACTAAGTCTGAAGGCACTTGATTTCATGGCACACAGCAGCGTCTTATCTTATCCCGAGAGGTCTAGCAAAAGATGCAAAAACAGCTGTTCATAAAGTAACCTTCCGAAGACTGCCACAAGCATGCATGGGCATGTATCATGATCAATGAGTACAACTCATGCAGGAAGAGAAAGATAGCATTGACATTCAAGGTTTTTCTTTTTTTGTAGTACATATTTTTATGTGTTTTATGGAGCCATGCTGAAATCAAAGGTCAGGACAATGACTTGTATTGAAAACAGATGTTAATCTTGGCAGTTGCAAGAGAGAAACTACTATAACATGAAATAAAATAACATGAGCTTGAATTTCCTCCAGTAATATTTTTAGTAATTTTTTCCTGACATTTAGCAGACACTCTTTTCCAGAGTGACTTACTAGGGTTAAGTGCCTTGCTCAAGGGCATAATCAACAGATTTTTTCCCCCTAGTCGGCTCGGTGATTATAAACAGTGACCTTTCGGTCTTAACCGCTAGTCTACCTGATGACCACTTGTCCTTAAAGTAAGGTAAATTAGGAGAGGATGATTTGAGTGTTATAACAAAGCTAATATTTCTCTATGAGCTGATCCATCATCAGTATTGTGGAATAATTATAACGTTAAGGTAAGATTTTAATGGAGAAAGCTGATCCGAGAGCAGCTGTGCATTACCTTCGATCCTGTCAGTCTCGACACATGGCGCACTTGGCGAATGTTCTCTCTAGGTGCTTGTTTGGGAAACACTTAAAAAGTTGACTGGTAAAAACGATGCAGTGGTTGACTGGTAAAAACGACGGCCCAGTTTCCTGATAGCGATGTCATTTAGGCTTAAGAGTGTTTTAACAATGCATCTTTCCTGCAACGGTCGAAGATGTAACATGCGTTTCCCAATACACCATGCAGAGAGAACATTCGCTAACACGGAACCCAAACTGGCTGCGCGCGTGCGCCATCGTGCATAAATTTATTTTGTCCCCCCAACACCAAACGCGATCACGACCCGCAGGTTAAAATATCAAAACAAACTCTGAACCAATTACATTCATTTGGGGTCAGGTCGAAAAGCATTAAATATGTATGGCAATTTAGCTAGCTAGCTTGCACATGCTAGCTAATTTATCCTATTTAGCTAGCTTGCTGTTGCTAGCTAATTTGTCCTGGGATATAAAAATTGAGTTGTTATTTTACCTGAAATGCACAAGGTCCTCTACTCTGACAATTAATGCACACATAAAACGGTCATCTCTCCTCCTTCCCTGCTTTTTCATCTTTGAACTTATATGGTGATTGGCATCTAAACTTCATAGTATTACCAAGACGACCGGCAAAACAGTTAGTCTTTCAATCACCCACGTGGGTATAACCAATGAGGAGATGGCACATGGGTACCTGCTTCTATAAACCAATGAGGAGATGGGAGAGGCAGGACTTGCAGCGCGATCTGCGTCAGAAAAAGGAATTACTTCTATTTTAGCCCTTGGCATCGCAGACGCTCATTGGCGTGCGCGAGCAGTGTGGGTGCAAAAATTGAATAACATGGATTTCTACATTTATTTTGCAATGCTCGCACATGCGACGTGTCCGGTCTGGTCAGCATGTTAGTGTGTCGTTGAGACAGACGTGTCAACACTGATAGGATAGAATAGAAAGATAGGCAGCGTTGCTCTCGGGTTTAGTTTTACCCATTCAAATCTTACCTTAACATTAGAATTATTCATCAATACTGACGATGGATCAGCTCCTAGAAAGATATTAGCACCTATGGTTTCAAATATTGAGGTGGCTTGTTCTAATGCTTACCCTATAATCATGCCACATGTTAGGCTACGCATCATGAAATATATTGAGAGAAAATAGACAGTAGCATACAAGCAGCAAGATAGAACTCAATTGATTGAACATGAAATATATAGTATTTCAAAGTGATTGAAATAGACCTATAGCCTACTGTATTTATATTTGAATGCAGTCATCTCGGTTTTAATTTCAAGCATCTTGATATTGTATCAATTGAAAAGACATTGGCAACTTTGTATTTGTAGTCAACTTTATCGGCGCAGATAACCATGTGATTCTATGTTAAGCAGAGATTTTCTGATTATAGAGTGACGCAGGAGGGCAAAAAAAGCATCTACCGACGCACATGTACTACGAGTGGTCCGAGGCAAGTTTATTTAACCTTTATTTAACAAGGAAAGTCAGTTAAGAACAAATTCTTATTTTCAATGATGGCCTAGGAACAGTGGGTTAACTGCCTGTTCAGGGGCAGAACGACAGATTTGTACCTTGTCAGCTCGGGAGTTTGAATTTACAATCTTCCAGTTACTAGTCCAACGCTCTAACCACTAGGCTACCCTAGTGGTTAGATTTCAAGCATTTTCAAGTGCCATGTTAAGAACGATGGTTTTGGGAAACAGCTCAGAGATTTAACCATGCTCTTAAAGAAGTTTCTAACGATGAATTTAGCCTTAAGATGCTTTTGGGAAACCGGGCCCTGGTCTTTAAGCACTACATGTGACCTGACCGATTAGTGATTGGTCAGGAGGTGAAAGGAGAAGCTAGGTAATAGAAAGGGAAATAAAGAGATGCTAACCTTTCATACAAATGGCTGGATTGCAACAACCATTGTTAATATAAGCAAGACTACTTTAGCTTTAAAAATCCTCATCAATCCTGTTTAGATAATGAAAGAGATATTTAATGTGCATCTGGGACACAGAGAAGCCCCTACAGTAGGTCGAAAGGATCTGATAGAGTTGACTGTGAGGAGGAGTGCAAAGGTCCAGAGGTTGTTTACACCAGGCACACCATAGTTCAGCCACTACATAGTAGAGTAACCAGTGTATGCACTTTTTAATGAAACCAACATTTTAAGCAACCTCAAAAAAAAAAACACAGAGGAATAATTGTGATGAATTGACTTACAGATATGCATATAATGCACTAAGCAGTCGAAGTTTAGCCTCTGGGTAGAAGGTATGCACGTGTTTGTTCATACATATTTTTTTGAAACCGACCCTAGGCAGCCTCTGAGTTTTAAAAGGGGTTAAAGCGACAACACAAAGAGGAATAGCAGTCTCTAACATATTCATGAGAAAATAGCTTCGGGTCAATGTGGGTTATTGAGTGAATTTCGTACATTTACACTCTTAACATAAAATCAACCTCTTCAACACCCATCTCATTAAGCAATGAATTATAGTTATTCCTTGGCCTTGACAAGCAGCAAACGAATAACATATGGAAAATGGGAAGAAAAAAATGGGACCACATCATGTGTCCTTGTGCTTTACAGAAATGTACCATTCCGTTCCGATCCTTGAGCCAATATACACAATGATGGCACCCACACTCTGCTTCGACTCGCTTCACCTGGGGGTGGGGGGGAGAATTAGGTGTAGCCCCTACTACTGGACCGTCTACTATGGAGAACCCGGCTCTCCATCCTGACCCTGGAGTCCTGACCTTGGAATGCTCTCTGTGCATATTTCAGAAAAAAAACAAGATTGACTGAGTTTTTAAAATTTATTCCTGCATGCTCCACCCTGGACCAGCGCTGGACTGCTGCTGCTCTCCTGAAGACTGAAGAGGAGTGAATCTTTGGTAGTTTTGGGGGTTTAGACAGTCAAAGTCTGCAGATTCTTCCACAGGGGTGGGGCCGGCATCAGGTTGCTCCTCCTGAGAGAGAGGGGTCACCTCTGATGACCCACAAACACCAGGGTCAGTGTGACCAAGAACTGACATATATGGTGCGCGGTGGGAGGAGACAGTGATCTCAGATCTGTAGGGATAGAGAAAGATAGAAAGAGAAAGTAGAGAAAGAAAGAGATACAGTTGGTGATGTAGATAAGGATGATGTATGAAAATAATTTCAAAACGATTTAATTGAGCTAATGGGATGACGTGTGGGTAACATGTACAATTCCGTATTTGATTTAAGGAAGACTAGAATACATATGATTGTTTTTAGTTGTTCTGAGGAGGACCGTACTCTTCTTCTCTGGAGGAGTCTCCTCTGGTATATAGAGATGCATTGTGATTTCTCTCAATGTAGACTCACAATACTTCAGTGGCAGCTCAGCATCAAGCATTAATAATGCTTATTGACGAAATACATCAAGTACTATATGAGCAAATTCAGTTAAGAGGTTCTTAAAAACATTCCCATTAGTAGTATTTGTACTGAACCTTGTTAATCAGTAAAGAGACCCAGCCGACAGTCTCCAGTGTACAAGCGACAGAGCTGCTAAAGCCTAATATTTTAATGTAAGATGCTGATATCTACCATTTGGGAGGATAGTTAACATAATTTTAAAAGGCATTACCAATTGAAGTAATGTAAGTAATGAGGGAATAAAAATTTGCTATTGCACAAAATATTTTAATTTTTAGGCCAATCATCAGAGAGTACAATTTTCTGGCATGCATAATATTTTTGAAGCAGATGTTTTTTCATAACTTCTAAAATGTATTTTCACTGACGATGCCTGAAACAAAAATACAGTGGCTTATACTCTTGGCGAGTAAACCTGTTTTTCGAAGAACTAACAATACCGGATTCAGTCCTTGATTTATAGTTCCTTAAGAAGAATGTTATAAACGTATGTTATAAGGCTTGCCTCTTCCTGATTGATTGGTTCTGGTTGACGTATAGGTCATGCCCCCCTCCCCCTCCCCAAAAAAGCACTTACTGTTGTGTGGAGGGTCTTTACATTCTCCTTCCTCAATGGTGACATCATCAATGGCGATATCCCCTTCTATTCCAGGACCCCGAATTCCTTCCAGAACCAACTACCAAAACAGGATAAGCGAGACAAAGACAAAACATGTTAAAACCAACTGCTTAAATGTCTTCCTGCTACAAATGGGCTCCCGAGTGGTACAGCGGTCTAAGGCACTGTGTCTCAGTGCTAGAGGCGTAACTACAGACCCTGGTTCGATTCTAGGCTGTATCACAACCGGATGTGATTGGGAGTCCCATAGGGTAGTGCACAATTGGCCCAGCATCATCCGGGGTAGGCTGTCATTGTAAATAACAATTTGTTCTTAACTGACTTGTCTAGTTAAATAAAGGTTAAATACAATTTAAAAAATAACACAAATAATTACTCATTCTGTGAAGCATATAGCAAAAATATATAAGACAAATGCTTATATAAGACATCTGAATAAGAGAGGAAGCACATATGAAGGCAGTTTTGTACTTTTTTGCACCTTAGGGCCACCGTAGTTCTGCATTGGTGACCTATTGCTCCTCCCATAGAGTTGTACCCACCTGGAAAGAGGCTGTTGGGTGAATGTTGACTTTGGCTTGCTTCCATCGGTCTCCTTGGTTCCCGACCAGGGTCCACACGGAACTGTCTGCGCCCGACTGGCCCTTCTGTCGTAAGTAAGCATTTAACGCTCCTAGAGGAGAAAACATAAAGCCCTTTAAGGACAACATTGTGCCAGGGAAGCTCAGTCAAGCACAGCTTATGTATTTGAAAGATTTCAAGTCCAATTTGAGCCCAAGTCTGATATCATCTATGGCCTCGTCACAGTAGCACATCTCCTTTATTTATAGATTATACTTATTTAATTATTAATAATTGACCTGATAAAAAAAAAAACACATAACAGCTCATTACTGCAAATACTAAATGATTCAAGGGGTCTACACATTAACCTCCCCTTATTGAGTGGTGGCTTTTACTGAAAGAGTGGATTGTATCACAATGGATTCATTTGACAATATAATTCATTTGTCAAGTGATGATCATGAAAGTCAAATCTTGTATGTTTCTTTTCAGTGCTTACGAGGTGATGCCAAATAGTGTGCTCTGATGTGTAGACCCACATGAAAAAATACTACAGTTTATTATAGAATACTACAGTACTCTATAGAAGTACTCTATAGTAGTACTCTATAGAAAGCCCCTGATTATAGGGAATTCTGTAGTAAACTGTAGTAAACTGTAGTCCTTAGACGTAGTATATTGGCCATATACCACAAACCCCTTATGTGCCTTATTGCTATTATGAACTGGTTACCAATGTAATCAGAGAAATACAAATAAATGTTTTTGTCCTACCCCTGACATACCACGGCTTTCAGCCAATCAGCTATCAGGGCTCAAACCACCCGGTTGATAACGTAGAATACTTTACTCCACACTGTAGTATCCCTCAATCTTGTAGTGCTTACAATAGAATGTTGCAGTAAACTGTAGAATACACTACACAAACATTTTTGGGGTGATTTTAGTTTTTGGTTAAAAAAAACAATAAAAGAATTCAGCTAAAAATGAGTTTACTTTAGGAAATCTATTCCCGAGTAATCTCACACAAGAGAGAAGACATATGTGATTGTGTCTCAGGTATGAAATGATTGTTGGGCTTTCTTTTTGGGCTTAGTTGTGGTTAATATGCAGTGTACAAATAATTTTCCGGCCTCCAGACAAACTCTGTAGAATATTTTAGTATAGTATATTGTATAATACTTTAGTAAATACAACAGTATTATCCACATATTTCTCCACATATTTCTTCCTCAAGAGAAAGCCCCCAGTTCTATGTGAAAGATAATCTAACAAAAACACGATAGTAAATACTACAGTAATCTCTGGCAAAAACACTATAGTAAATATTATAGTATAGTACAGGCACGTCTCCAAAAACACTACAGTAAATACTATAGTATACCACAGTAATGTCTGCAAAAACACTACAGTAAATACTATAGTATACCACAGTAATGTCTGCAAAAACACAACAATAAATACTATAGTATACTACAGGCATGTCCACAAAAACACTACAGTAAATACTTTAGTACACTAGAGTCACGTCTGCAAAAACAATACAGTGAATACTAAAGTAAAGTCCGCAAAAATGTAGAGGCCAAACTAGACATGCCACTCCCCTGTGATGGGAGACTTAAGTGGATCGTACTGGATGATCCAATGACACCAACAACAGACTCCTGCAAAATGCCCTCTACTTCAAATGAGAACTCAGTCTCTCCACCACCCACTCACTCACATTCTGCACAGAATTTTAAAAAAAGGCTCAGAATGCAGGTTACCTTTCTTTCTCTAACAGAAACCAGTGAAAGGAAACAGACAGGTTAGGACACAAGCCGTCAGCCCTTTCTGGCTCTGGCTGCTGGTTGCTGAGGCTGAGAGAGCAGAGAGAGAGAGAGGGCCCATTGAGACCTGAATGGATTAGGTTGACACGTCCTATTCAGAATCGCGACAGCTTTGTGGAGCAGAAAATTGTGGTTACAAGCGTGTCTTGCAGGTCAGGGGTCACACCCATCGCTCAAGTGCAACTGTCTGTCTGATTAAGACACTGCGCCAACAGGAGAGCAGGGGGTGTGAGACGACAACCTTCAGGGGAGCCTGAAAAGAATCTGACGGAGGACAAAGTTATTAATACTCAAATAGAATGGTCGTAAAAACCATAGTGTGCTCAATTTCCATTTTTCACCAACGCTCAGGGTGCTTCGGATATTCTGGCATTGAAGTGTTATTGAGTGGTTGTCAAATTAAAAAAGAAAGGTGTGTGTACAACTTGAGTGGTAAGCAAACACTTTTATCTAATCATCAGGGAGGTAGTGAACAGGGAAGTGGTGGATAGGTGAGGGAAGCACAGCCGAGAGCTGCCCAGTGACACAAGCCTACCAGACGAGCTAAACTACTTCTAAGCTCGCTTCGAGGCAAATATCACTGAAACATGCATGAGAGCACCAGCTGTTCCGGAAGACTGTGTGATCACGCTCTCCGCAGCTGATGTGAGTAAGACCTTTAACAGGTCAACATTCACAAGGCCGCAGGGCCAGATGGATTACCAGGATGTGTACTGCGAGCATGCGCTGACCAACTGGCAAGTGTCTTCACTGACATTTACAATCTCTCCCTGTCCGAGTCTGTAATACCTACATGTTTTAAGCAGACCACCATAGTGCCTGTGCCCAAGAACACTAAGGAAACCTGCCTAAATGACTACTGACCCGTAGCACTCACATCTGTAGCCATGAAGTGCTTTGAAAGGTTGGTCATGGCTCATATCAACACCATTATCCCAGAAACCATAGACCCACTCCAATTTGCATACCGCCCAAACAGATTCACAGATGATGCAATCTCTATTGTGCTCCAAACTTCCCTTTCCCACCTAGGCAAAAATAACACCTATGTGAGAATGCTATTCATTGACGACAGCTCAGGTTTCAACACCATAGTACCCTCAAATTTCATCAATAAGCTAAGGACCCTGGGACTAAACACCTCCCTCTGCAACTGGATCCTGGACTTCCTGACTGCCCCCAGGTGGTAAGGGTAGGTAACAACACATCCGCCATGCTGATCCTCAACACAGGGGCCCCTAGGGGTGCATGCTCAGTCCCCTCCTGTACTCCCTGTTCACACATGACTGCATGGCCAGGCACGACTCCAACACCATTATTAAGTTTGCTGACGACACAACAGTGGAAGGCCTGATCACGGAAAACGACGATACAGCCTATAGGGAGGAGGTCAGAGACCTGGCCGTGTGGTGCCAGGACAACAACCTCTCCCTCAACGTGATCGAGACAAAGGAGATGATTGTGGACTACAGAAAAAAGAGGCATAAGCACACCCCCATTCTCATCGATGGGGCTGCAGTGGAGCAGGTTGAGAGCTTCAAGTACCTTGGTGTCCACATCACCAAAAAACTAACATGGTACAAGCACACCAAGGCAGTCGTGAAGAGGGAACAACAAAACCTATTCCCTCTCAGCAGACTGAAAAGATTTTGCAGGGGCCTGGTATCACAGCCTGGTATGGCAACACCTCGGCCTCCGACTGCAAGGCACTACAGAGAGTAGTGCGAATGGCCCAGTACATCACTGGGGCCAGCTTCCGGCTAACCAGGACCTCTATACCAGACGGTGTCAGAGGAAGGCCCTAACAATGGTCTAAGAGTCCAGCCACCCTAGTAATAGACTGTTTTCTCTGCTACTGGACGGCAAGCAGTACTAGAGCGCCAAGTCTACTGGGGCGGCAGGGTAGCCTAGTGGTTAGAGCGGTGGACTAGCAACCGGAAGGTTGCAAGTTCAAACCCCTGAGCTGACAAGGTACAAATCTGTCGTTCTGCCCCTGAACAGGCAGTTAACCCACTGTTCCTAGGCCGTCATTGAAAATAAGAATTTGTTCTTAACTGACTTGCCTGGTTAAATAAAGGTTAAAAAAAATAAAAGGTCCAAGAGGCTTCTAAACAGCTTCTACTCAAAGCTATAAGACTCCTGAACATCTAGTCAAATGTCTACCCAGACTATTTGCATTGCCCCCCCACTTTTACACCGCTGCTACTCTCTGTTGTTATCATCTATGCATAGTCACTTTAATAACCCTACCTACATGTACATATTACCTCAACTAACCGGTGCCCCCCTGTATATAGTCTCGCTATTGTTATTTTACTGCTGCTCTTTAATTATTTTTACTTTAATTTCTTATTCTTATCCATATTTTTTTCAACTGCATTGTTGGTTAGGGTCTCATAAGTAAGCATTTCACTGTAAGGTCTACACGTGTTGTATTCGTCCCATGTGACTAATACAATTTGATTTGATACGCTTGCAAGTGGATGCTGATTGAAAGCTAGCAGGTATATACTTAAGAGGTCAATCACACTCCCTCTAAGCTGAAATAGACTGGCCTGATAAAAGAGCTACAGTGCACCATTTGCATTCATCCTTAGACCATACATGCCATACGTGCTGGCACCCAGGCATCTCACCTATGTGTTTCCCATACATATGGTAGTAGAAACCAAAGCAGTAGGTTGGAGAGGACGTCACAGTCCCATAGGGGCTTTTGGGGGCGACGTTGAAGGTGGGGGTCAACAGTCGAGCCTTTTCTCCCTCCAGGCGGGGTCGAGACGTCTCGATGTACATGTAGAAACCTGTATGATGGTAAAACAATGACAGTCAATGTAGAAACCTGTATGATGGTAGAACAATGGCAATCAATGTAGAAACCTGTATGATGGTAAAACAATGACAGTCAATGTAGAAACCTGTATGATGGTAGAACAATGGCAATCAATGTAGAAACCTGTATGATGGTAAAACAATGACAGTCAATGTAGAAACCTGTATGATGGTAGAACAATGGCAATCAAAGTAGAAACCTGTATGATGGTAAAATAATGACACTGACGAACAACACAACATATTGTATGTAAACCCCCCAAAAGTAACCCTCTCTGTCCTGCCATGGTAACCCTCTCTGTCCTGCCATGGTGACCCTCTCTGTCCTGCCATGGTAACCCTCTCTGTCCTGCCATGGTAACCCTCTCTGTCCTGCCATGGTAACCCTCTCTGTCCTGCCATGGTAACCCTCTCTGTCCTGCCATGGTAACCCTCTCTGTCCTGCCATGGTAACCCTCTCTGTCCTGCCATGGTAACCCTCTCTGTCCTGCCATGGTGACCCTCTCTGTCCTGCCATGGTAACCCTCTCTGTCATGCCATGGTATTGTGATTCTGACCTGGGTTCCATTAATATTTATCTACTTTCAAATACGTTGATCATTTCATTAAGTCTGCCTCAAATGCCAGAAGGGCTGGCTTTGCACTTTTTGAATTATTGGTTTCATTGCGCCAGGCAAGCACAGCTAAAGATAAAGTATTTGAATGACAACAAATACTATTTGAACCCAGGTCGGATGTGCTGGTGTTCCACTGCAATGGGGAGAACATCCGAATTCTAAACCAAACGGCAGAGTTCATCTCTCTATAATAACTGCTACAAGTTTGCAGCTTAGGCACTGCCGTTAGCAGGCCATAAACTGTTCTGGTATCAGGAAAGGTTTCTGCACTGCAATTCTCTGTCTGACCTTGTATACAGTGCAATCCATAATACAAGCCTTCTCCGTGGATACCAATCAGATAAAAAAAGATCAAGGAATGTTGGGAAACTGTGAGCTGCATGTGTTTCATTGTAATGCCTTGGATAATTAAAAGCAATGCATTATTTCTGACATAATCCATGGTAACATGCTCTAAAACACTTAAACAAATGTATCCCCAATTAATTGGTTTATTTTAACGGCTGGGGCTTTTGGCATTTAACGAGTGGATAGCATTGCGGGAGATTGTACATTGGGGGAATGGTTACTGCTAGTTCCCTTAAGGCATACGTCGATGGGCAGGTAGTGACAGACACTCATATTTCATAATGCTGCCCGCTCTCTAAAGGAAATGTCACAGCCATCCCCGCAGCGCTGCAGATGTCCATCATGGCTACTACACTCCATAGAGACACAGAGGCGGAGAGGAGGAGGAGGAGAAGGAGCAGAGGAGGAGGAGGAGGAGAGGGGGTGGAGGAGTAGATGGGGCAGAGGCAATGGGGGAGAGGAGGAGATGAGGCGGAGGTTGAGGAGGAATAAATGAGGAAAAGGAGATGGGGTGGAAGAGGAGGAGGAGATGGGGCGGAGCAGAAGGAGGAGATGGGGCAGAGGAGATGGGGCGGGGGAGGAGGATGAGATGGGGCGGAGGAGGAGATGGGGCGGAGGAGGAGGAGGCCATGGGGCGGAGGAGGAGGAGATGGGGCGGAGGAGGAGGAGGATGAGATGGGGCGGAGGAGGAGATGAGGCGGAGGTTGAGGAGGAATAAATGAGGAAAAGGAGATGGGGGGAGGAGGAGGAGGAGATGGGGCAGAGGAGAGGATGAGATGAGATGGGGCGGAGGGGAGGAGGAGGCCATGGGGCGGAGGAGGAGGAGATGGGGCGGAGGAGGAGGATGAGATGGGGCGGAGGAGGAGGATGAGATGGGGCGGAGGAGGAGGATGAGATGGGGAGGAGGAGATGGGGCGGGGGAGGAGGATGAGATGGGGCGGAGGAGGAGATGGGGCGGAGGAGGAGGAGGCCATGGGGCGGAGGAGGAGGAGATGGGGGCGGAGGAGGAGGAGGATGAGATGGGGCGGAGGAGGAGATGAGGCGGAGGTTGAGGAGGAATAAATGAGGAAAAGGAGATGGGGTGGAGGAGGAGGAGGAGATGGGGCAGAGGAGAAGGATGAGATGGGGCGGAGGAGGAGATGGGGCGGAGGAGGAGGAGGCCATGGGGCGGAGGAGGAGGAGATGGGGCGGAGGAGGAGGATGAGATGGGGCGGAGGAGGAGGATGAGATGGGGCGGAGGAGGAGGATGAGATGGGGAGGAGGAGATGAGGCGGGGGAGGAGGATGAGATGGGGCGGAGGAGGAGGAGGAAGATGAGGAGGAGGAGGTGTTATGGTGATTTTCTGGTGACACTGTCTGTGATTTATTTAGAATTCAAGGCACACTTAACCAGTATGGCTACCACAGCATTCTGCAGCGATACGCCATCTCATCCGGTTTGTGCTTAGTGGGCTATCATTTGTTTTTCAATAGGACAATGACTCAACACACCTCCAGGCTGTGTAAGGCTATTTGACCAAGAAGGAGAGTGATGGAGTGCTGCATCAGATGACCTGGCCTCTACAGTCAAACCGATCTCAACCCAATTGAAATGGTTTGGGATGAGTTGGATCACAGAGTGAAGGAAAAGCTGCCAACAAATGCTCAGCATATATGGGAACTCCTTCAGGACTGTTGGAAAAGCATTCCAGGTGAAGCTGGCTGAGAAAATGCCAAGAGTGTGCAAAGCTGTCATTAAGGCAAAGGGTGGCTATTTGAAGAATCTCAAATCTCAAAAAACACTTTTTGGTTACTATATGATTCCATGTGTTATTTCATATTTTTGATGTCTTTAATATTATTCTACAATGTAGAAAATAGTAAAAATAAAGAAAAACCCTTGAATGAGTAGGTGTTCTAAAACTTTTGACCAGTAGCGAAGATACATAGCTCTGAGACTACCGTCCGCTGTGGACACACAGCCTGACCGCCCACCTCCCCATAATTCCCAGCCTTCGGCTAGACTGGCTTTATTTATTAGCCTTCAGCTAGACTGGCTTTATTTATTAGCCTTCATCTAAACTGGCTGTATTTATTAGCCTTCAGCTAAACTGGCTTTATTTATTAGCCTTCATCTAAACTGGCTGTATTTATTAGCCTTCAGCTAAACTGGCTGTATTTACAAGCCTTCAGCTAAACTGGCTGTATTTATTAGCCTTCAGCTAGACTGGCTGTATTTATTAGCCTTCAGCTAAACTGGCTGTATTTACAAGCCTTCAGCTAAACTGGCTGTATTTATTAGCCTTCAGCTAGACTGGCTGTATTTATTAGCCTTCAGCTAAACTGGCTGTATTTATTAGCCTTCAGCTAAACTGGCTGTATTTACAAGCCTTCAGCTAAACTGGCTGTATTTATTAGCCTTCAGCTAAACTGGCTGTATTTATTAGCCTTCAGCTAGACTGGCTGTATTTATTAGCCTTCAGCTAAACTGGCTGTATTTACAAGCCTTCAGCTAAACTGGCTGTATTTATTAGCCTTCAGCTAAACTGGCTGTATTTATTAGCCTTCAGCTAAACTGGCTGTATTTATTAGCCTTCAGCTAGACTGGCTGTATTTATTAGCCTTCAGCTAAACTGGCTGTATTTACAAGCCTTCAGCTAAACTGGCTGTATTTATTAGCCTTCAGCTAGACTGGCTGTATTTATTAGCTTTCAGCACTTCAATCCGTTTGTGTGCCTTCTTGCATTACATGTTTTGCAAATGTTTTATCCTTTTGTCATTGAGCTTTTAATTCCTCTTTTATTCACTTATTGTTGTTGCATTGTTGAGAGGTAAACCTGTAAGTCAGCATTTCATTGTACTGTGTGCTCACGTAGATCATGTGTACATGACGATTTAACAAAACCTGAACACTGTCCTTGACCTCCCGGCCCTGCTGGAGGCTCACCACCAGAAACAATCTATCAGAACTACCCTCCCTCCTCCCCATGGCAACACTGTACACAGCAAGAACCATGAACACTTCCCAGAAGTGGCCTTCTCAGAGTTACAGAACATATTGTATTGTACTCCTTATGTTGACTTCTGTGTTGCTTTGTGAAAATACTGTATTAAGAAAGAGATCTATTGATTCTTTTTGGGAATGCATCCCATGTCTCACATCCCATAGCATTGTATGCATGGTTATCAGTACTGTAGGTAACATGGAGAGAATAGGAAGTACATTTCAAACCAAGTTTAAAACATGGTTTCCATTCATCAATGCAGTTGCATAAATGTCCTTGAAATGTTTTCCACATAAACACCCAGGTATACTGGCCTGGCTAAAGCTACAGACTGAGGTTGTCCTTTTGTCATTTCAGTGTCAAACAAAAAATGATTCTATGTTTTTCTGTCAGGCCGTCACTAACAAACAATTCTCATTGTGACCTAACAACTAGAAATCAGCCATTTTCAATGGAAGGAGACACGAGTAGAAATTCATTAATTTGACAACTATAGATTTGGCGACCAGAGTTGAGAACCTCCCGGCCCTGCTGGAGGCTCACCACCAGCAGAACTACCCTCCCTCCTCCCCCAGACACTTACAGAGTTACCTACTCCTGACTTCCTTTGTGAAAATACGATCTATTGATTCTTTTTGGGAATGCAGTACCAACGTTATGAAAATAATCAGCGACTTGATTTAGCGACATGACTATTTACTATAGTTGGACCTCATCATCATCTCATCATTGTACACCATCATGATCAATGTCAACTACATGTCAACTACATTGACCATGATGTGAGTAAGGCCTGTTTTCTCATCAATATCTAGTGTACAGGTGGGGCCTGTTTTCTCATCAATAACTAGGGAAGGAGAAGGGCCTGTTTTCTCATCAGTAACTAGGGAAGGAGAAGGGCTGAGGTATCACTAAAACAGGTAGGGCCTGTTTCCTCATCAATAACTAGAAGGAAGGAGAAGGGCCTGTTTCCTCATCAATAACTAGGGAAGGAGAAGGGCCTGTTTTCTCATCAGTAAATAGGGAAGGAGAAGGGCTGAGGTATCACTAAAACAGGTAGGGCCTGTTTTCTCATCAATAACTAGGGAAGGAGAAGGGCCTGTTTTCTCATCAGTAACTAGGGAAGGAGAAGGGTTGAGGTATCACTAAAACAGGTAGGGCCTGTTTTCTCATCAATAACTAGGGAAGGAGAAGGGCCTGTTTTCTCATCAATAACTAGGGAAGGAGAAGGGCCTGTTTTCTCATCAATAACTAGGGAAGGAGAAGGGCTGAGGTATCACTAAAACAGGTAGGGCCTGTTTTCTCATCAGTAACTAGGGAAGGAGAAGGGCTGAGGTATCACTAAATTGATCACAAACATTTTGCATGTGCTCTGCTGCTGCAGTACAGTCATATCTGACTAAAATTATAAAATGGTGTCAAAAGTGCTTCAAACTCATCAAATATAAGACAGGAGAGATTATTTAACATAAAATAATAATGTTCCTTCCGTTTTGTCTGAGTTTAGTGACTAAAAGTAGCTAACAGCTAACTGTTCTCTCTCATGTCTCTTCATTGACAAGAGCAGCCTATGTGGAGCCGTTGCTATGGATACTCACAGACTCAGAGCCACCATGAGCAGAGTGCATGTAGAGTGAGTGACAGACAGAGAGGAGCAGCTAATGGATTTACTAATGGAGGAAGTTAATTCTGATTTTGGGTTTTGGGCAGGTCTGGGCCTTAAATTTGGCCCAAGCAATCAGGCCTGGGTAGGGTAGGGCCTGAACGTTGTGTCGCGGGCATGGGTAGGGCTTGGGCTTAAAATTCAGACCTGTGCAGTGCTCTACAACTACTTGAGAGCAGAACAGAATGGAGAAATTGGTTGAAAGATAGAGAGCACAGTGTTGTATTGTGTTGGTGAGAGTGTGCATGCATGTAAAGGTACATTGGTGTGTGTGCTAACCTTGCTTGGAGCCCACTCGGTCACTGCTGGGCCCTGTGTTGGGCGTATACTTGGTGTCTCTGGTGGCGGCACTATGTCGGGTCCAGTCAAAGTCATCCCTCTTGTCCTGGGTGAACATACACACGGCCTCGTCCTCAAAGCTGCACTGGAACTCTCCTGATGGGGAGGACACACAGAGAAGACATAGAAATCTAATTATTATTCTACCTTTATTTCAACAAAGAACAGACTGAGGCCAAGGTCTCTTTTACAGCTGGGCCCTGCATATACATGTTTACACATACAGTTCAGGTACAATGATTAAGAAACTACACTAAACCATCACAGATAACACAAAAAATACCAGCAGATTACATTTACACACAGGTTATTCCCCTAACAGGTTATTCCTCTAACAGGTTATTCCCCTAACAGGTTATTCTACTAACAGGTTATTCCCCTAACAGGTTATTCCCCTAACAGGTTATTCCCCTAACAGCACAAGAACTTGCATTACCCGAAACAGTTACAAGAAATAGAAAAATAAAAATCCTCCAATAAATGTTTAATGGGCGACAAGAGTCTCAAGTTTAAGTTTAGTCTGCAGGCTATTCCATAGGCAAGGAGCATAACAGGAAAAGGCAGCCATACCCAACTCTGTGGAAATCACATGGGCCTCAAGTGTAATCCATGTTTGAGACCTGTTTTCATGAATTATAATTATAATGTTGAGAAGTGTTGATAAATCAGAAGGTAGTTTATTCAGAAGTGCGTTATAGACAAACACGAGAGCATGTTGTTTTCGTCTCATGGACAGCGAAGTCCATCCCACATTTTGATATAAAACACAGTGTTGAGTTCTGTATCTAGCGCCCGTAATAAATCTGAGTGCGCAATGATAAGTAGCATCCAGCGGTTTAAGTGTTGATGCCGTAGCATGTAAATAATATCCCCATAATCTAGAACAGACATAAAAGTAGCTTGCACAATTTGTCTTCTTTGTAGAGGACAAACATGTCCTGTTTCTATAGAGGAAGCCTAGCTTGATTTTTAGCCGTTTACGAAGTTCGTCAACATGCATTTTAAAAGACAGTTTATCAGCCAACCATATCCTTTAGTATTTATATGCAGAGACCTGATTAATTCGAGAGCCATCTAAGCTCGTAAGTGCAAGTGTATTTTCAACCAACTTTTTGAACCTATTAAAAATGATAAAATGTGTTTTCTTTTAATTTAAAACAAGTTTCAGCTGTATAAAAGACCCTTGTAATATCTTAAAATCTCACTACACCAGCAATGATAGGTGCCGCACACTTGAGTAAATATGGATCCAGATTGTCAGCGCCTAGCGATTTCTTCGAATCTATAGCAGATAGTGCGTATAAGACCCCGAGGGGCTGAAACAATAGACCGGTCAGGATCATGTTGGCCATTTTTTCTTTCAAAAAGAAAACCAGCAGAAATAAAGTGCTTATTAAAAAAACATCACAAATTTCAGTTCGGTCACTGATGATCCCAGACTCCGATGTAATTTGTTTCAGCAGGGAAGTCGAGGAGTTTCCTGGTTTAAGTGAGTTAACAGTTTTCCAGAATTTAGCGGGATCATCAGCAGACTCTGTCAGAGCATCAAGAAAATACCAAGATTTATCCTTTTTTATTCTTCCGGTCCATTTATTTCTCAATTGCCTGAAAAGCAGCCAATCAGCTGTTTCACCAGTTTTCCTCGCCAAGGCCTATGCTTGATTCTTTTGCAGGAAAAGGATTTTCAAATCGCTGGAGAACCAAGGATTAGTTTGATTTTTTACCCTAAGTCGCTTTAACGGGGGCGTATTTATCAGCCATGAAGGTAAAGAAATGTATGAAAAGAAAGCGAACGCTAAAACTGGGTCCATTATGCAGTTTACGGATAAAAGCTCTGAGTAATAAAGGTCATGGATAAAGGCTTGCTCTGAGAAGTGTTTATATTTCCTCTTTAGAATTATACGGGAGTCAGGTTTTTTTTAGCCTAGTATCTCTGATAAATGCAATAGGGCAGTGGTCACTGATTTGCAAATAACCCACTAGATATATATTTGTGAGGTGTATTTGTTAAGATAAGGCCTATTAATGTAGATTTTTTGGGGGGTCTTTTGGATTAAGACGGGTAGGTATAGTTATTAGTTGAGTAAGATTTAGTTCGTTACAAATGTCTTTTAATTTAAACGATGCTAGCATCAGCCAGTCCAAATCAAATTTTGATTTGTCACATCAGCCGAATACAACAGGTAGACCATACAGTGAAATGCTTACCTACAAGCCCATAACCAACAACACTTTAAGAAGTTTTAAGAAATAAAAGTGTTACGTAAAAAATAGATAAGTTTAAAAAAATGAAAATAAAAGTAACAAATAATGAAACAGGAGCAGTAAAATAACAATAGAGAGGCTATATACAGAGGATACCGGTACAGAGTCAATGTGCGGGGGCACCGGTTAGTCGAAGTAATTGAGGTAATATGTACATGTAGGTAGAGTTAAGGTGACTATGCATAGATAATAAACAGAGAGTAGCAACAGCGTAAAAGAGGGGTCTTGGTAGAACTTTGATTAGCTGTTCAGGAGTCTTATAGCTTAGATACTACTGAGATAGACTTTATGTATTTTCAAACAGGGGTGGCAGGGTAGCCTAGTGGTTAGAGCGTTGGACTAGTAACTGAAAGGTTGCAAGTTCAAATCCCCGAGCTGACAAATCTGTCGTTCTGCCCCTGAGCAGGCAGTTAACCTAACCCACTGTTCCTAGGCTGTCATTGAAAATAAGAATTTGTTCTTAACTGACTTGCCTAGTAAAATAAAGGTAAAAAATTAAAAATTGACGGTTATGAAATGTGCTCATATTGTATTATGAACACGGTATTAATAGGAAATATTTAATTTTTGACATTATTAAGGACCTGTGTATTGCGACGGATAATTCATATGAATAAACTGTGTATACCATAAAAAATGGTGTGTAACATAAAAACCCTACCTTTTATTAATCTCTGGCCATTGCTAATTAAAACATTATGGTTGGCTTGTCTTATTAAATATCAAACTGCCATGGGTTAGGGAGTCCATTTCATAGGACTGATACTTACTCAAGTGAGGGTTGACTGGAGCTGAAAGAGAAAACAAAAGACACTTGAATCATTTAGGAGTTCAAACTTATGAAAGGAATGCCTGCGTCTAAGATTTCATCTCTACTCTGTATAAAAGAGCCGTGGGGAAATCTAAAAAGGAAGAACTACTTTGTTTGTCCCTGCAGTCTAATTTGAGGCGGAGTACTAGGGAGTAGTGAGGCCATGCCATCAACCCCTCTTATCATCCGGAGGGAGAGAGGGTTAGGGTTAGGTTACTCCGGAGAGAGAGAGGGCTTATGGGCTGCAGAGGGCTAATGGAAGAGAAGAAGCACAAGACTCAGGTAAACTATACAGACCTGCATCTTTCTTAATTTAATTCACCACCTTCCCTATCTGTGCTCGCCAGGAACTGTGGCTGAGTCCTTTCCTAATCCCAATGAGGGCAGAACTGCATGCTGGGTAGAGATTTTCAAACCATTTGCAGTGGAGATAGCTGATGTGAAATGTATCCCAATTTCAACCAATAAACTTCCAGAGCCTAACCTGTAGAGAGAGTATTCTTCAAGCAAAGTAGGAGTTTGGGAGATGTATTCAGGCTGTAAATTTCACGGTGAGATGTTTGAACTAGAGTAAACCGTGTGTCCCATTTGATGGTGTAAGAGATCAGCCCGGTCCAACAAAGGTGCAGCCAGAGGCATCCGTCCCATTGGCTAACGATAAATGATCAGATATGAACATAATGCAAATGAAAAAAAACAACATCAGAAAACACAACAACAGCAGATGTTTAAGAGAAAAGGCTACTATTATCAAAAAGAGATCTGTCAAAAAAATGTAAATGCAGAGAAATGATCCCATTTAGCAATTGTATAGAGAACCACCAATTGATTCATTGATGATTCAATTGAGGATTAAAATCTGAAAATGCCTGCGACTGCATCAAATTATTGTAATTTGGGAAACTGCATAATACGAAGGAGTGGGCTGGTGGTTTGTGGCGAATCGCATCAGATGTTCATTATGGGCCTTTTTCTCCATAGTTTCCCCTATTCTGAGCCGCAATTATGCATTGGGAGGTTCCATTTCCCCCACTACTAAACCACCCAGCTGTTCCCAACTTCAGTGAGGAGAAGGAGGTCGCCTTGGTGGAGAGGAGCAGATGCTGCTAGCTTGGAAACATGCTCTGCATTAGTGCTGACTCTAATTGATAGGGTCTCTGTGCACTCAGTGCCTAGATAGACCACAAGCACTGCGCAGGCAGGGAAGCAGTAGGCAAGGAGGCACAACATTTAGTCAACATCGTTAGATACACATTCGAATTGCCGCATGTCTCTTTTGCTCGTTGTGTACGGTAGCGTGCATATCTGGAGGACTTAGTTGCACGGACACACGTTTTCCTAAGCCTACATCAGAAAAGGTATTTACACAAACATGTTTTTGTACATTCTCCTTTTCTCCCGTAGGCGTCACTTCGGTAATATCCTCGTTTTCTTTCTCAAACAGCTGCCGTACCATATTTATGGAGAAGAGAACACGATTCTTGAGACCAAAGTTGCACATAGAAAAACATATACTGTAACTAACTCTTAACACCAACATGAAACCCAATCCAGTGTGTCAAACTGAAGTGGCTGGCATGTCCTCAGCCACAGCTGTTATCCAGAGGACAGTTGTAGGCCGTGCCACTGCTCGTTAGAATCAGCAAGTGCACTGCTAGTATTTAAAAGGCTTGGGCGGCATACCGTATTCCCGGAGTATGTAGATACACACAGGTATTAAGTGTAACCAAAAATTCTTCAAGGCACTCAGATGTCAAATAGGAGTGTTTATACACTATCATGATTCTGGTTTATAAAATGAACGAATACACACACAAAAAAAAGATGTTGTCTGAGGTAACTTGGAGATAACTTTGGCAATCCTGACACAACTCATGCAGAAGGAGATTAAACATTTCAGGTCATAGATTTGGAGGAATCATCAGTTGTCCGATACATTGTTTATATACAATGTTGTATCACTGGGGGATTAAAATACATATGTAAATATTTGAGGTCACGGTGTCATTTTACGTGAATGTGTAAAAATGTTCTCTCTCATATCTATCCACTTGCAGTGCGCGTCTGGGTGTGTATGTTGCGAGTGTTTGGGGTTGACTGTATGTGTGTGTGTGTGTGTGTGTGTGTGTGTGTGTGTGTGTGTGTGTGTGTGTGTGTGTGTGTGAGTGCGTGATTGAGTGTTGAGCATCTCTTTTATTGTATAATATGAGACCACTGAGCAATTAGTGTGTTATCTTTTACCATATACAGTTAAAGTGGGAAGTTTACATACACCTTAGCCAAATACATTTAAACACAGTTTTTCACAATTCCTGACATTTAATCCTGGTAAAAAGTCTTAGGTCAGTTAAGATCACCACTTTATTTTAAGAATGTGAAATGTCAGAATAATAGTAGAGAGAATTATTTATTTCAGCTTTTATTTCTTTCATCACATTCCCAGTGGGTCAGAAGTTTACATACACTCAATTAGTATTTGGTAGTATTGCCTTGAAGTTGTTTAACTTGGGTCAAACGTTTCGGGTAGCCTTCCACAAGCTTCCTACAGTAAGTTGGGTGAATTTTGGCCCATTCCTCCTGACAGGGCTGGTGTAACCGAGTCAGGTAGGTAGGCCTCCTTGCTCGCACACGCTTTTTCAGTTCTGCCCACAAATGTTCTATAGAATTGAGATCAGGGCTTTGTGATGGCCACTCCAATACCTTGACTTTGTTGTCCTTAAGCCATTTTGCCACAACTTTGGAATTATTCTTTGGGTCATTGTCCATTTGGAAGACCTATTTGCGACCAAGTTGTAACTTTCTGACTGATATCTTGAGATGTTGCTTCAATATATCCACATCATTTTCCTCCCTCATGATGCCATCTATTTTGTGAAGTTCACCCGTCCCTCCTGCAGCAAAATGCACCCACAACATGATGCTTCCACCCCCGTGCTTCATGGTTGGGATGGTGTTCTTCGGCTTACAAGCCTCCCCCTTTGTCCTCCAAACATAACGATGGTCATTATGGCCAAACTGTTCTATTTTTGTTTCATCAGACCAGAGGACATTTCCCCAAAAAGTGCGATCGTTGTCCACATGTGCAGTTGCAAACCGTAGTCAGGCTTTTTTATGGCGGTTTTGGAGCAGTGGCTTCTTCCTTGCTGTGTGGCCTTTCAGGTTATGTCGACAAAGGACTCGTTTTACTGTGGATATAGATACTTTTGTACCTGTTTCCTCCAGCATCTTCACAAGGTCCTTTGCTGTTGTTCTGGGATTGATTTGCACTTTTCACACCAAAGTATGTTCATCTCTAGGAGACAGAACGCGCTTCCTTCCTGAGCGGTATGACGGCTGCGTGGTCCCATGGTGTTTATACCTACTATTGTTTGTACAGATGAAAGTGCTACCTTCAGGTATTTGGAAATTGCTCCCAAGGATGAACCAGACTTGTGGAGGTCTACAATTTTTTTTCTGAGGTCACGGTTGATTTCTTTTGATTTTCCCATGATGTCAAGCAAAGAGGCACTGAGTTTGAAGGTTGACCTTGAAATACATCCACAAGTACACCTCCAATTGACTCAAATGATGTCAATTAGCCTATCAGAAGCTTCTAAAGCCATGACATCATTTTCTGGAATTTTCCAAGCTGTTTAAAGGCACAGTCAACTTAGTGTATGTAAACTTCTGACCCACTGGAATTGTGATACAGCGAATTACAAGTGAAATAATCTGTCTGTAAACAATTGTTGGATAACTGACTAATGTCATGTACAAATCAGATGTCCTAACCGACTTGCCAAAACTATAGTTTGTTAACAAGAGATTTGTGGAGTGGTGGAAAAACAAGTTTTAATGACTCCAACCTAAGTGTTTGTGAACTTCTGACTCTAACTGTATTTTTACCACAATGTCCTCAGTGATTGTATAAATTGTCATTAGAGAGTTTAATAAAGCCTAAATAATGTTATAATGAGTATAAGGGTCTCATACATGTCATTACATATACACAGTATAAATATTCCTGAACACAGTAAAATACACTTTCCAATGGACTTTACACTGATAGGCTAAGTGTGTCACTGCATCAACGGTGACTTTTTCGAGGTGAGTCTTTATGTTGTTGTTACAGCACAACCGATGGTCACATGGGACCTTAAACACTGTCAAGGGGGAGACCGGAGCGTAGAGGTTGAAATGTCAGGTCAGGCATGTCGTCAATCTGTACTGTATGAGCAACCACCATAACATGGATACAGTATAAGCTCAAATTCCAGGCCTGTGGGCCACAAATAGGCCTAATGTGGCACGAGGGCAGGGAGTTTCAGACCTCTGACATGGAATATATAGAATACTCCTAAAAACAAGATAATAGGTGGAAAGCACTCTAGTGCTGCTATTTCCTCATCTCACCTGGGTGCAGAGGAAAACATGATTAGAGAATATAGGCTGGAAGCCTCTAATTAGTGCAGAAGGTCAGTGAACTGCTGTGTTTGTTTGCTAGTCAGAGCAGCTCACCACCAGACTGTGTTCTGTTGTGTTTGTATGGGTGGGGGGGGTTGGCTGGCTGCGTGCATGCAGACTTCACAGGCTAGGGCTGAGAGCTGACGGTCTGTAGCAGACGTGTATTTCAAAGGCTGGAACTAGAATAGACCCAGGCTAGGCTATTCAAGTTTGGAAGAGAGAGGACTCAAAACCTGGACAGTATCGTGTCTTGTGTTGCAGTGCTGCACTACAAGGACTTCCAACTGTGTTGAAGCTGAAGCAAAGCTCAGGCTGTAATTCTAATTCTGCAGCCTGTTGAAAGGAGTAGATTTTTTGAACAGGTGTTTGCGGAGGACATTTTCAGTGCCTCTTTTCACTCCCTTCATAAGAAAGTACCAAAAAAAAGGACGGATTGATACAAAAAAAAGTAAATGATAGTGAAGGATAAAGAAATAAAGTAGACATTAGACAATGATTGTGGAACCTTGTCTACAGAAACACCAGTGGTAACAGACAGGGAATTAAAGTCCACCCCTCCAACTACATACAAATTGCATTTAATTCAAAATCCTTTCCGTTTGTATTCTTAGCCGAAATCCTTGCTGGATGGCTCTTGATACTATCTGCCGCCTCCCCCTCGGTGACAATGGCACTTTTTGATGACTAAGTTGAGGAGCTGAATGTTTTCTCATGTAATTATGCCTGGATCTCTGAATATGTAATCATCACTGGTACAAATTCATCTCTCTCTTTGCTTTATTTCCTCCTTGTAAATAAGAATGCTCTGTCAAATGTACTGACAGTGACCTATCTCATGATTCAGTATTTTCCTAACCAGTAGGGGTCCCTATTACCATATAAATATGTCAACATCTGGGAGGCCCTTACTGTGATACATTACATGATCAAAAGTATGTTGACTTCGAACATCTCATTCCAAAATCATGGGCATTGAAAATTTAGAATTTGTTCTAAACTGACATGCCTAGTTAAAAAATGGTTTGATTAAAAAATGTAAACATTTAAAATATGGAGTTGGTCCCCCCTTTGCTGCCATAACAGCCTCCACTCTTCTGGAAAGGCTTTCCACTAGATGTTGGAACATTGCTGAGGGGACATTCAGCCACAAGAGCATTAGTGAGGTCGGGCACTGATATTAGGCGATTAGGCCTGGCTCGCAGTCTGATTTCAAATACATCCCAAAGGTGTTCGATGGGGTTCAGGTCAGGGCTCTATGCATGCCGGTGAAGTTCTTCCACACCAATTTCTACAAACAATTTCTGCATGGACCTCGCTTGGTGCACGGGGGCACTGTTATGCTGAAACAGGAAAGGGGCTTCCACAATTGTCACAAAGTTGGAAGCACAGAATCATCTAGAATGTCATTAAATGCCGAAGCATTAAGGTTTCCCTTCACTGGAGCTAAGGACCATAGCCCAAACCATGATTAAAAAGCCCCAGACCAAAATTCCTCCACCACCAAACTTTACAGTTTGCACTATGCATTGGGGCAGGTAGCGTTCTCCTAAATAAAATACAATTTATTTATATAGCCCTTCTTACATCAGCTGATATCTCAAAGTGCTGTACAGAAACCCAGCCTAAAACCCCAAACAGCAAGCAATGTAGGCGTAGAAGCACCCAGATTTGTCTGTCGGACTGCCAGAAGGTGAAGCATAATTCATCACTCCAGAGAACGCATTTCCACTGCTCCAGAGTCCAATGGTGGTGAGCTTTACACCACTCCAGTCGACATTGCATGCTCTCTTGGCATTGCGCATGGTGATCTTAGGCTTGTATGCAGCTGCTCGACCATGGGAACCCAATTCATGATGTTCCCGACAAACAGTTCTTGTGCTGACGTTGCTTCCAGAGGCAGTTTGGAACTCAGTAGTAAGTGTTGCAACCGAGGACAGACAATTATTTAACTTATAATTCATTGTATTCCAGCGGGTCAGAAGTTTACATACACTAAGTTGACTGTGCCTTTAAACAGCTTGGAAAATTCCAGAAAATGATGTCATGGCTTTAGAAGCTTCTGATAGGCTAATTGACATCATTTGAGTGAATTGGAGGTCTACCTGTGGATGTATTTCAACTCCTACCTTCAAACTCAGTGCCTCTTTGCTTGACATCATGGGAAAATCAAAAGAAATTGTAGACTGGTTCAAAAGTCTGGTTCATCCTTGGGAGCAATTTCCAAAAGCCTGAAGGTACCACGTTCGTCTGTACAAACAATAGTTGTGCATGTATAAACACCATGGGACCACGCAGCCATCATACCGCTCAGGAAGGAGACGCGTTCTGTCTCCTAGAGATGAACGTACTTTGGTGCGAAAAGTGCAAATCAATCCCAGAACAACAGCAAAGAACCTTGTGAAGATGCTGGAGGAAACAGGTACCAAAGTATCTATGTCCACAGTAAAATGAGTCCTATATGGACATAACCTGAAAAGCTGCTCAGCAAGATAGAAGTCACTGCTCTAAAACCGCCATAAAAAAAGCCAGACTACGGTTTGCAACTGCACATGGGGACAAACATCGTACTTTTTGGAGAAATGTCCTCTGGTCTGATGAAACAACAATAGAACTGTTTTGCTATAATGACCATCGATATGTTTGTAGGACAAAGGGGGATGCTCGCAAGCCGAAGAACACCATCCCAACTGTGAAGCACGGGGGTGGCAGCATCATGTTGTGGGGGTGCTTTGCTGCAGGAGGGACTGGTGAACTTCACAAAATAGATGGCTTCATGAGGCAGGAAAATTATGTGGATATATTGAAGCAACATCTCAAGACATCAGTTAAAGCTTGGTCGCAAATGGGTCTTCCAAATGGACAATGACCCAAAGCATACTTCCAAAGGTGTGGCAAAATGGCTTAAGGACAACAAAGTCAAGATATTGGAGTGAACTGAAAACGCGTGTGTGAGCAAGGAGACCTACAAACCTGACTCAGTTACACCAGCTCAGTCAGAAGGAACGGACCAAAATTCACCCAACTAATTGTGGGAAGCTTGTGGAAGGCTACGCAAAAACATTTGACCCAAGTTAAACAATTTAAAGGCAATGCTACCAAATACTAATCGAGTGTATGTAATCTTCTGACCCACTAGGAATGTGATGAAAGAAATCAAATCTGAAATAAATCACTCTCTCTACTATTATTCTGACATTTCACATTCTTAAAATATTGTGGTGATCCTAACTGAGCTAAGACAGGGGATTTTTACTAGGATTAAATGTCAGGAATTGTGAAAAACTGCGTTTAAATGTATTTGGCTAAGGTGTATGTAAACTTCCGACTTCAACTGCACATCCTTATTGAAGAAAATTATTTCTCTACTGTACATTGCTGAGGGGCATTCTGTACACTATACAACAAAATACAATACAATATGCAACCATATACATTAACACCATATAGAACTGTGAGCATACAAGGCCATGCTAGTCCCTACTGAAGAATATACAGTGCTGAAGGTCAAGTAGATTTTGTACAGTACAATTAACTCCAAATAGAGCATTGTGATCATACACTGTCCAGGCCGCCCAACTAGACAGAGAATGATTTCTGCTCACCACTGTATCTGATGGTTCTGTCTGTGGAGTCTCCTTCCCCGAAGCGTGTGATGGGGGTGAGGCGCACCAGGTAGGCCTCTGGCTTGATGAGCTCCGTCAGGTTGTGGGTGATCAGTTCGCCCTTGGCGATCGCTCCCTCCATGGGGATCTCTTGTTCCCACCACCTCGATTGGCCCGTCTAGACAACACATAGGAATATTTTATTGGAAAATCATTATAATCAATTCCAATGCTTATTTTTACAAGTGCACATAGGCCAAACTTGACACATTATAATCACTTCCTACTGGTGCACGTTCTGAACTCAAGGTGAAAGGAAACTAATAGGATACATTTGAATGGATTCCGTATTTTGCAAGGAAGGGCAACCATCACTACAGCCTCCACTTGGTTATATGATCTTCGTCCCATCTACCATAAAGTTAGCCGACTAAACAATGTCCTGTGTAATTGTGTGCTATTCTTTTGGTGCTGAAATCACTAGGTTTTTATAAAAACGCCAGAGCTCCAGTCGGCCCACACTAGTCGCCGCTCAACCCCATCGTGTAATGTGGAGTTGAGTTTCGCCGGCTACCATAAAGTTAGATCTGATTTAACCACAGACATTACAACCAGTGGAAAGTGATATCTACTGACGTCATCCACGTATTCCTATGAAAAACTCCCGATGGCGCTTGAAGTATTTGAATTTGAAAGTATTTGAATTCGAGACCTATTGCTGAATGGGGCTGAAAGGCACCAGAGAGGATGAGGAAGAGAGAGGCCCAACTCGGTGGAAAATCTGTTTCCCTCCAAGTAGGTGGTGTTTTTTTGTTGTTTCGCCCACCATGCAAGGAGTTGTTGTATGGAGGTCAATGAGTGTCGAATTTGGTCCCCCAAAAAATGAGTGGCTTGTTTGATACTCGAGGTCGGAGTTGTCACGGGATGGATATAGGGGAAGCAGGTTAGAGCGTTGGGCCAGTAACCAAAAGTTTGGTGGATTGAATCCCCGAGCTGACGAGGTAAAAATGTGTGGTTCTGCCCCTGAACAAGACAGTTAACCCACCGTTCCTAGGCCGTCATTGTAAATAAGAATTTGTTCTTCATTGACTTGCCTAGTTAAATAAAAAAAGACATTAATGAAATGAGGCTAGTAGCATAGCATCTCTCTCTATTGAATACAGTCGGTTGATGTCAACCACCCTAATTGAATATTTTAAAAATTATTACAATAATGAGATGTATCCACCAATCCAAAGAAAGGACAGGTGGGAGCTAGATGGCCCGTTGTGTCGCTTTGTGGACAACGACTCCCATTGTTTGGGTGGAGAGACAGGTATCTTGTCAGTATATCCATAATCCTTGACGGCCTAAGGATTATGGTGAAAGTGGCCATAAGGATCACGGTCAATGTAGTTGTTTTTATTGTGCCTGAGAGTCTCCTAGTAGCTTGCTGGCCCGTGATCGATCTATGTCAGCACATGGTCCTGTGTGACGGCCAATGTAAATTTAAACTAATTCACAGTGGGGATCGAACTTGATCATAATAAACTAATTTTAAAACCCAAAACGGACACCAATTATATACTGATCAAACATATAAATGCAACATGCAACAATTTCAATGATTTTAATGAGTTACAGTTCATATAAGGAAACTAGTCACCTTAAATAAATAAATTAGGCCCCAATCTATGGATTTCACATGACTGGGCAGGGGCACAGCCATGGGTGGGACAGGGCGGGAATAGTCCTACCCACTTCAGAGCCAGGTCCAGCCAATCATAATTAGTTTTCCCCACAAAAGGGCTTTATACTCATCAGTGAAGAAGCCGGATGTAGAGATCCTGGGCTGGCGTGGTTACATGTGGTGTGCGGTTCTGAGGCCGGTTAGACATACTAGAAAATTCTTTAAAATGACATTTGAGGCAGCTTATGGTAGAGAAATTAACATTAAATTCTCTGGCAACTTGAGACCTCTGTGGCATTGTGTTGTGTGACAAAACAGCACCATTTTAGAGTGGCCTTATATTGTCCCCAGCACTGTGTAATAGTCATGCTGCGTAATCAGCTTCTACTTTCAGCAACTTAATTGGTAAAATAAGGGGAAAAAAACATATAAATATTCACCGGTCAGTTGGAGGGATTACCCTGGCTCTCACTTAGCTATATGCTAGTTGGCTCTCACTTAGCTGGATGCTAGTTTGCCCTCAATTAGCTGGATGCTAGTTTGCCCTCACTTAGCTGGATGCTAGTTTGCCCTCACTTAGCTGGATGCTAGTTTGCCCTCACTTAGCTGGATGCTAGTTTGCCCTCACTTGGCTGGATGCTAGTTTGCCCTCACTTAGCTGGATGCTAGTTTGCCCTCACTTAGCTGGATGCTAGTTTGTCCTCAATTAGCTGGATGCTAGTTTGCTCTCACTTAGCTGGATGCTAGTTTGCCCTCAATTAGCTGGATGCTAGTTTGCCCTCACTTAGCTGGATGCTAGTTTGCCCTCACTTAGCTGGATGCTAGTTTGCCCTCACTTAGCTGGATGCTAGTTTGCCCTCAATTAGCTGGATGCTAGTTTGCCCTCAATTAGCTGGATGCTAGTTTGCCCTCACTTAGCTGGATGCTAGTTTGCCCTCAATTAGCTGGATGCTAGTTTGCCCTCAATTAGCTGGATGCTAGTTTGCCCTCAATTAGCTGGATGCTAGTTTGCCCTCAATTAGCTGGATGCTAGTTTGCCCTCACTTAGCTGGATGCTAGTTTGCCCTCACTTGGCTGGATGCTAGTTTGCCCTCACTTAGCTGGATGCTAGATTGCCCTCACTTGGCTGGATGCTAGTTTGCCCTCAATTAGCTGGATGCTAGTTTGCCCTCAATTAGCTGGATGCTAGTTTGCACTCAATTAGCTGGATGCTAGTTTGCCCTCACTTATTTGGATACTAGTTTGTGTGATTCTGGAGTAATGACAGATGAAGGCAACCCCTAGAGAGACTGGGGCTACGTCCTGATTATCCACTATTCTCCCTAAGTATGCACTTGTTCACTTCCAGTCATGGATTGACAAAATAGAGTAGTGAACTCCCCATCCAGCCCAGGTTTACAATGTCACACAGTAGTGAACTCCCCATCCAGCCCAGGTTTACAATGTCACACAGTGGTGAACTCCCCATCCAGCCCAGGTTTACAATGTCTCAAAGTAGTGAACTCCCCATCCAGCCCAGTTTTACAATGTCACACAGTAGTGAACTCCCCATCCAGCCCAGGTGTACAATATCTCACAGTAGTGAACACCCCATCCAGCCCAGGTTTACAATATCTCACAGTAGTGAACACCCCATCCAGCCCAGGTTTACAATATCTCACAGTAGTGAACTCCCCATCCAGCTCAGGTTTACAATGTCTCAGAGTAGTGAACTCCCCATCCAACCCAGGTTTACAATGTCACACAGTAGTGAACTCCCCATCCAGCCCAGGTTTACAATGTCTCACAGTAGTGAACTCCCCATCCAGCCCAGGTTTACAATGTGTCAGAGTAGTGAACTCCCCATCCAGCCCAGGTTTACAATGTGTCAGAGTAGTGAACTCCCCATCCAGCCCAGGTTTACAATGTCTCACAGTAGTGAACTCCCCATCCAGCCCAGGTTTACAATGTGTCAGAGTAGTGAACTCCCCATCCAGCCCAGGTTTACAATGTGTCAGAGTAGTGAACTCCCCATCCAGCCCAGGTTTACAATGTCTCAGAGTAGTGAACTCCCCATCCAGCCCAGGTTTACAATGTCTCACAGTAGTGAACTCCCCATCCAGCCCAGGTTTACAATGTCTCAGAGTAGTGAACTCCCCATCCAGCCCAGGTTTACAATGTCTCACAGTAGTGAACACCCCATCCATTTCTGATTTACAATGTAGTGAATCACCGCATGGTGAGGGGGGTTACACATTTTACACTAAGCACCAACGTCCTCCAGAACAGCTGCCTCTGTTGTCGCGGGGAACACATCTTTATGGAAGACGTTACGAGTTCCATCAGCCTGACTGACAGTCGTAAGTGGCATCGTGACATTTCTTTGAGCAGTTGTAAACTGTGGTTTTTAACAGATAGATTTACTTCATTGGGCTGGAAGGAAGTTAACTGAATTTAACACCGGATAAGTGTCCACTTCAATTTATGGCAATTTTTCTTGTCTTTCATATTTTGTTGTTATAGTAACAGACAGGTTAAATTAGAGGGTGGGACAGAGGTAGGGGAGTGCAGGCAGAAAAGACAGGACTGGGGATCAAATCCCCGCCTGCAAGGCATCATGGGTAGCGCAGAGCTGGCAGTCGCTAGACCACACCAATGCGGTGTGAGCAGATTCCGTCATACCTGTACACTCTGTTGTACAGTACCGTCTATCACTACGGCTTTTCATTTCAGTCTTTCTTACAAATAAAACAGCCTGCCAAGAAATCTATTGTGAAACTTCATAATGAATTGTCTCTTTCATTGTGACCTACTGTTTTCAATCAATCACAAATGACACCTTCTCAACATAATGAATAGTACTTCGGGCAGACATAAACAAAGACATTAACAAATGCATTTGAATACCGCAAGCACAGACGTGTGTATGGATGCGCGCACACACACACACACACACACACACACACACACACACACAAACTAGAGCTGCTATGACAATAGACTAGAAGATAGGCAATCTGTTCATGAATAGGTGACAGTTATGAAGTTGTCATACATGTGGAAGAGCAGACACCTTGTTGGAGCTGAGGTGCCACCGTGCTGGAAGCATTGAGATGAGATAAGATGCTCTAGCTCTTCGAATCTCCCAATTAACTTCTCACATGCATAGCAAACAGGTTGAAGACAGAGACATGCATCTTCAAATCAAATATTAAAGGAATCATTTAAAGCGTGTATGTTTTAATGTAAATATTAAAGGAATCATTTAAAGAGTGTATGTTTTAATGCAATTATTAAAGGGATCATTTAAGCCATGTGTATTTGAATGTAAATATTAAAGGAATAATTTAAAGTGTGTGTATTTTAATGCAAACATTAAAGCAATAATTTAAAGCATGTATGTTTTAATGTAAAAAGCTTTCTTAATTCCCTTGTTGGTTTCTTAGTCACACAGTTCCTCTAGAACCAGCTAAGCATGTCAAATTAAACGCACCACCACATAACTCCCTCGGTCTTCAGGTACTTAGAAAAATAAACACCAGTGCACTAGTCAAAAGGGATTAGCCTCAAAATATAACAATAGGCTGCATATGAGTACAATACAATATCTAGCTTTTAGTGTGGCCCAATGTTTTCCAGTATAAAGCAATGGACTGTACTATTGCCTTGCTTGCCAGATGTATTGTGTTCGAGACAGTTGAGGACAAACACTATAAATTAACATCAAACAACTATATTATATCACAAAAATAATCAATATTAGTACATCTGAGTTCTATGAACTGTACATTAGGGAAAACAAACCGTGAACGGCTCAAAAATAAAATCATTTCAGTTTTCATTCTTCATTGAACATCTATATTCATATCCCGTCACTCAAAATTACAAAGAGTGACTATTTTTCAATGCATCACAAGTCATCACACTCATAACACCATCTCAATGAATTGTCTTTCCATGCCAGAGATGCAACAAAACTTGGTTATGTGGCCAACCCCCGAGCAATGTTGTGCGGCTAATCACTGTTGATCTTGGTTACGACAATTGGCACGCTCGCCATTTTCCCAGGGTGCCAAGGCCCACGTTGTCTCGTGTGACAGCTGAGTGAGTCACAGTCGGCCTGGCAGGCGACAAATAGAAGATGACTGGTCAAACCCAGAATTCAACCAATGGAGAGTGGAGCTGGTGGGAAGTGAGCGGGGGAACCTGTGAGGCCCACTTTTTCTCCTGCACGTCCCTGCTACCCAGCTAATGACATCTACATCTATTGCCTCGGCTAGCTTCCTAATTCCACATCTGCAGTTCTTACAAGGACATCTTTTTCTTAAAGGGACATCTTTTTCTTACAAGGACATCTTTTTCTTAAAGGGACATCTTTTTCTTACCAGGACATCTTTTTCTTAAAGGGACATATTTTTCTTACCAGGACATGTTTTTCTTAAAGGGACATATTTTTCTTACCAGGACATGATTTTCTTAAAGGGACATATTTTTCTTACCAGGACATGTTTTACTTAAAGGGACATATTTTTCTTATCAGGACATGTTTTTCTTAAAGGGACATATTTTTCTTACCAGGACATGTTTTTCTTAAAGGGACATATTTTTCTTAAAGGGACATATTTTTTTTGTTGCCTGCTCTTTTATCCACATGGAGTTTGAGCCGTAGAGATGTACAATACTACAGTATGTGTTCTAAGAATGTATCTATGGTTTCAGCATGAAACCAAGGCTGGATTGTTATAGAGAAAGGATGCATGATCATTATGAGAGGATAACCAGACATTATAAGGGGTCATACAGTACATGTGTGTCACAAGTCTTATAACAACATTATAACAGCATCCCAATGCATTATACCTGCAGGAAAGTAAAGGGTTACCAATTATGCATACATATACTGTAGGCATAGGCCTGTGTCACTCAAGAGACAAAACTCATGTGTAGTGTAAATGGCATTAGCATGTACTTTACTAACACCCCTAACATCTAAAAGGGCACTACACTGCTCTTCCGCTCCAGTTTAGGTCCCATGTCGCTGAGATGTTAGGAAGTTATCAGCTCTGTCTGCCGTTCAAACACTTCACCCCCAGAAGCACAAGGGACCGTCAACCTAATCTCAGACAGCACTTGACTTTTAACACATCCTCCAGCATGAGCACCACCTTTGGCATCCTCCTTCTGATACCTCCTCCTCACTCCTCTAGCCTCCTCCTGCCTGCTCCTCCAGTCTCTTCCTGCCTCCAATTGCCACCTCCTGTCTCCTCCTGCCTCCTCCAGCTTCCTCCTTCCTGCCTCCTCCTACCCCACCTTCTCCTCCTGTCTACCCCTACTTCCAACAGCATCTTCCAGTCTCCTCCTGCCTCTTCCAACCGCCTCCATTTCCTCCCTGCTTCCAACAACATCCTCCTGGCTCCACCTGTTTCCTCCTGTCTCCCCTGCTTCCAACAGCCTCCACCTGTCTCTTCCAACCTCCTCCAGCCTCCTCCATTTCCCCCCTGCTTCCAACAACATCCTCCTGGCTCCACCTGTTTCCTCCTGTCTCCCCCTGCTTCCAACAGCCTCCACCTGTCTCTTCCAACCTCCTCTAGCCCCATCCAGCCTCCTCCAGTCTCCTCCTATCCCACCAGCCTCCTCCTGCCTCCTCCTGCCTCCACCTGTCTCTTCCAACCTCCTCTAGCCTCATCCAGCCTCCTCCAGTCTCCTCCTATCCCACCAGCCTCCTCCTGCCTCCACCAGCCTGACATTTCATTTCCTACAACGCTGACCTTTATATTCAAACATCAGCGGCAGGGGAATACATATGCCTGTTTTGTTCATCCTCTTCAGTGTGTATGGCAGACTCAGACACAGCCATAAAATTGGGCGAATTAAATTGTAAAAGCGCAGATGTTATTTGGCTTGTTTTGAAGATTTACCTGCAATGTGGGCAGAGGTAGAGAAGGTAACAGCCATTCATTTTCCATGTCATGTTCATTCACACTGTTACGTTATGATGGTCATATTATGATCATAATCGGACTCACTGATATGTCTTCAATACAAATGCATCCACCTTTCACCATTTACTGCTTAGAGATGCTGAGAGAGAGTAGATCATACTGATCATGTCATGTATGGTTATATACACAGTCAGACAAAATGCCATGTCATCCACCAAACAGGTGGATTGTACAGTACCAGTCAAAAGTTTGAACACACCTACTGTACTCATTCAAGGGTTTTTCTTTATTTGTACTATTTTCTACATTGTAGAATAATAGTGAAGACATTAAAACTATGAAATAACACATATGGAATCATGTAGTAACCAAAAAAGTCTTAAAAAATGTCAAATATATTTTATATCCTTCAAAGTAGCCACCCTTTGCAGTTCAGTTGTGTTGTTTCAAGGTAGGTGTGGTATACAGAAGATAGCCCTATTTGGGAAAATACCAAGTCCATATTATGGCATGAACTTTAACATTACTTTAAGACATGAAGGTCAGTCAATCCAGAAAATGTCAAGAACTTTGAAAGTTTCTTCAAGTGCAGTCGCAAAAACCATCAAGCGCTATGATGAAACTGTCTATCATGAGGACCGCCGCAGGAAAGGAAGACCCAGAGTTCCCTCTGATGCAGAGGATAAGTTCATTAGAGTTAACTTCACCTCAGATTGCAGCCCAATAAATGCTTCACAGAGTTCAAGTAACAGACACATCTCAACATCAACTGTTCAGAGGAGACTGCGCGAATCAGGCTTTCATGGTCGAATTGCTGCAAAGAAACCACTAAGGATGCCAATAAGAAGAAGACTTGATTGGGCCAAGAAACATTAGCAATGGACATTAAACCGGTGGAAATCTGTCCTTTGGTCTGATGATTCCAGATTTTAGATTTTTGGTTCCAACCGCCGTGTCTTTGTGAGACGCAGAGTGGATGAACGGATGATCTCCACGTGTGGTTTCCACTGTGAAGCATGGAGGAGGAGGTGTGATGGTGTGGGGGTGCTTTGCTACTGACACTGTCAGTGATTTATTTAGAATTCAAGGCACACTTAACCAGCATGGCTACCACAGCATTCTGATACACAATCCCATCTGGTTTGTGCTTAGTGGGACTATCATTTGATTTTCAACAGAAAAATGTCCCAACACACCTCCAGGCTGTGTAAGGGCTATTTGACCAAGAAGGAGAGTGATGGAGTGCTGCATCAGATGACCTGGCCTTCACAATCACCTGACCTCAACCCAATTGAAATGGTTTGGGATGAGTTGGATCGTAGAGTGAATGAAAAGCAGCCAACAAGCTCTCAGCATATGCGGGAACTCTTTCAAGACTGTTGGAAAAGCATTCCAGGTGAAGCTGTTTGAGAGAATGCCAAGAGTGTGCAGAGCTGTCATCAAGGCAAAGGGTGGCTACTTTGAAGAATCTAACATATAAAATATATTTTGATTTGTTTAACACTTTGTTATTTCATAGTTTTGATGCCTTCACTATTATCCTACAATGTAGAAAATGGTAAAAAAATAAAGAAAAACACTTGAATAAATAATGTGTGTCCAAACTTTTAACTGACACGCAGATTAGGTAGCCTCATGGTTAGAGCATTGGGCCAGTAACCAAAAGGTTGCTTGATCGCATCCCGGGGCTGACCACGTAAAAATCTGCTCCTGAGCCAGGCAGGTAGAATTTCAGAGGGGTTGCTTTAAATGCGGAAGACACATTTCAGTTGAATACATTCATTTGGACAACCGACTAGGGATCCCCTTTTATTGTACATGTATGTCTTTTTCTATTTTTACGTGTGCTTGTTTTAAAATAGTCAAATTAATAAGCTAAACTATTCCCTCACATTCTGCTCTGTCCCTTTTTTAATTCTGCTAAGCAATGTATGTTGCCTGTTGGAGGTAAAACTGTGTTGCCATGGCAACGAGCCTCACTTCTCATTCATGCCATCATCATGCCAAATCCTGTTGTAGAAAGGAGGAGAGAGGGAGAGAATAGAAGAGAGAAAGAGACAGAGGAAGAAAGAGAGGGAAGAGAGAGAGAATGAGAGAAAGAGAGAGCGAGAAAGAGAAAGAAAGAGAGAAGAACAGATAAAAGGGTAGAGAACCAGAATAAGAATGAGAGAGAAAGACAGAAGAGAGAAAGCGGGAGAGAGAGAAGAGACGAGAGAAAGAGTTAAACACAGATAGAGAGGGAGATAGAGAGAGAGAAGAGAGAAAGAAGAGAGATTCCTTCTCATGGATTCCTCCTCATCCTCTTGTCTCTCACTTTCCTCCTCTTCGATTCATCAGGATACAGCAGCTCATCCTCAAATCCACCGGAGACCAGGGGGAAATCATTTACTCTGAGTAAATAATAATCTGGGGAGAATTCAATCCAAGGCCTCTCTCTCGGACGCAGCAAACACACCACTAAATAATTCAAACAGCACCAATTAGCCTTGAGTTAGTTCTAATCTGTTTGACCAATACTCCATTTTTTTTCTCCTTCACGCGAATACTGACATGACGGGGAACATACAGTCAATCTGTGATGATGAAACAGAATGTATAGTCAAGTCTGTGATGATGATGAAGGCTGATAATGGCGAGGCTGACGACTAAGCTGTGAGCACTCGAAGGCCAAGGCGGGGAAACACCGGGCGACTTGGCCGTTGCATTTCTCCTCGATGCTGTGTCAGGACGTATAGACACAGAGTCCTCCTTTCTTTTATGCCGAAAGCTTGTTACGGTAGTAGGGTTGTCGGTAGCAGGGTTGTCGGTAGTAGGGTTGTCAGCAGTAGGGTTGTCAGCAGTAGAGTTGTCGGCAGTAGGGCTGTCAATATTAGGGTTGTCAATATTAGGGTTGTCGGCAGTAGGGTTGTTGGGCAGCAGGGTTGTCGGGCAGCAGGGTTGTCGGGCAGCAGGGTTGTCGGCAGTAGGATTTTTTTGTTGGCAGCAGGGTTGTCGGGCAGCAGGGTTGTCGGCAGCAGGGTTGTCAGTAGGGGCAGTAGGGTTTTGTCGGCAGCAGGGTTGTCGGGGCAGTAGGGGTGGGCAGTAGGGTTTTTTTGTCGGGCGGCAGTAGGGTTTTGTCGGCAGTAGGGTTTTGTCGGGCAGTAGGGTTTTGTCGGCAGTAGGGTTTTGTCGGGAGTAGGGTTTTGTCGGCAGTAGAGTTGTCAGCAGTAGGGTTTTGTTGGCAGCAGGGTTGTCGGGCAGCAGGGTTGTCGGCAGTAGGGTTTTGTCGGCAGTAGGGTTTTGTCGGCAGTAGGGTTTTGTCGGCAGTAGGGTTTTGTCGGCAGTAGGGTTGTGATTTTCCTGTGTTTTATACATATTTCCACACCATGAGGTTGGAATAATACTGTGAAATGTTGAAAATGATGATAACACCTTTTTAGTGTAAGAGCTGTTTGAAAAGACGGCCTGAAATTTCAACTTGTTTTGGGGTTTTGGACCGCCTGGCGACATCACCAGGAGGTATAAGTTAGTAGACCAATAACCAAGAGAGTTTTCTCTCTGCCAAAAACAGCTCATTTTCAGGTTACATATCCCTCCCATTAGGGTCCTACAATTAGGCCCCTCACTCAGACCACTACTAGACAGTCTTATCAAAATTCTTGCTTAAGTATATATATTTAGCTAAAAGCTATTCTTGACCATTTTAATAGAAAACAATCACAGTAAGGTACTTAAGGAAAAGCAGCCAACAAGTGCTCAGCATATGTGGGAACTCCTTTAAGATTGTTGGAAAAGCATTCCAGGTGAAGCTGGTTGAGAGAATGCCAAGAGCTTGCAAAGGCAAAGGGTGGCTACTTTGAAGAATCTCAAAGATTAAATATATTTTGATTTGTTTAAAACTTTTTGGGTTACTACATGATTCCATATGTGTTATTTCATAGTTTTGATGTCTTCACTATTCTAAAATGTAAATACTTATGTGAACATATTGTAATAGGCAATGTAATCCTATTATGTACGGCAAGGACAAGAAAAGCGGTTTGTGGCATGGATATTTTACGAGTACTTCTAACAGGGGGAGTGAATGTTGTAAAGGGGAGTGTGAATTAGTTGTCACACATTGCCTTGTTAACATGCTAGATGAATTGCAGGTACTTAACGAGAGAATGACCACCTCGACTATTATACTTAGCAAGACGTCACGATGTGTGAAGTCGAGGCGAAGTCCGCTGAGCTGTCAAGAGTTTAATACGCTGTTAGCAAC
>NC_056439.1:47761358-47798858 GCF_018296145.1 Oncorhynchus tshawytscha | reverse complement strand
CAGTTAACCCACTGTTCCTAGACCAGTTAACCCACTGTTCCTAGACCAGTTAACCCACTGTTCCTAGACCAGTTAACCCACTGTTCCTAGACCAGTTACCCCACTGTTCCTAGACCAGTTAACCCACTGTTCCTAGACCAGTTAACCCACTGTTCCTAGACCAGTTAACCCACTGTTCCTAGACCAGTTAACCCACTGTTCCTAGACCAGTTAACCCACTGTTCCTAGACCAGTTAACCCACTGTTCCTAGACCAGTTAACCCACTGTTCCTAGACCAGTTAACCCACTGTTCCTAGACCAGTTAACCCACTGTTCCTAGACCAGTTAACCCACTGTTCCTAGACCAGTTAACCCACTGTTCCTAGACCAGTTAACCCACTGTTCCTAGACCAGTTAACCCACTGTTCCTAGACCAGTTAACCCACTGTTCCTAGACCAGTTAACCCACTGTTCCTAGACCAGTTAACCCACTGTTCCTAGACCAGTTAACCCACTGTTCCTAGACCAGTTAACCCACTGTTCCTAGACCAGTTAACCCACTGTTCCTAGACCAGTTAACCCACTGTTCCTAGACCAGTTAACCCACTGTTCCTAGGCCAGTTAACCCACTGTTCCTAGACCAGTTAACCCACTGTTCCTAGACCAGTTAAGCCCACTGTTCCTAGACCATAACCATAAAAAGTGTTTTAAACCATTGAAAATAAGAATTTGTTTGTAACTGACTTGCCTGGTTAAATAAATAAAAACATGATACAACACATTTAACCCAAAAATAAATAAAAATCATCTAACTCCATTTTACTAAAACCAAACCCACTGTTTGATCTGGTTTGACTGTTCCAGCCAGATCAACATAATTCCAAAGTTTTGTGTGATTGAAAGAAAACAAAATTACCTAAAATCATCTATCTCCCCATCTATAATTTACAATGAAAACATGTATGTGTTAGACAGAATATATAGTCTATAAGTAAGAATGTAATACTCACTGTATACATGGATGTGTTGTCTGAAGTCACAACATAGACTATGAATGCCTTTATAACAGTTGCACAATGATGACCACAAAGTCATTGAGATCAATGGGAGTATGACTTCAGAGAGAAGCACCTGAAAGCATATTGGCTATTTCTTTCTTTCATTTGTATAAAAAAAAGTGTTTTAAACCTTTATTTAACTAGGCAAGTCAGTTAAGAACAAATCCTCAAATCATTTACAACCCACTGTTCCTACCAAGATTAACCCAAAATACTAGACCAATTAACCCACTGTTATAGACCAGTTAACAGACTGTTCACGACAAGTTAACCCACTGTTCCAGACCAGTTAGCCCACTGTTCCTAGACCAGTTAACCCACTGTTCCTAGACCAGTTAACCCACTGTTCCTAGGCCAGTTAACCCACTGTTCCTAGGCCAGTTAACCCACTGTTCCTAGGCCAGTTAACCCACTGTTCCTAGACCAGTTAACCCACTGTTCCTAGACCATCATTGAAAATAAGAATTTGTTTGTAACTGACTTGCCTGGTTAAATAAATAAAAACATGATACAACACATTTAAAAAATAAATAAAAATCTCTCCATTTTACTAAAAACAAATATTTGATCTGGTTTGATGCCAGCTAGATCAACATAATTCCAAACTTTTGTGTGATTGAAAGAAAACAAAATTACCTAAAATCATCTATCTCCCCATCTATAATTTACAATGAAAACATGTATGTGTTAGACAGAATATATAGTCTATAAGTAAGAATGTAATACTCACTGTATACATGGATGTGTTGTCTGAAGTCACAACATAGACTATGAATGCCTTTATAACAGTTGTTGCAAAGTCATTGAGACATGACAGAGAGAAGCACTGAAAGCATATTCTTGTGTCTGAGCCGTTGAATTGAGAATTCTACTTTGTACTTTCATTTGCTATAAAAAAAGTGTTTTAAACCTTTATTTAACTAGGCAAGTCAGTTAAGAACAAATCCTTATTTACAATGACGGCCTACCAAGGATTAAAAATACAAAATAAATTAAATAAAAATATAGGACAAAACAGACATCACGACAAGAGAGACAACAGAACACTACATAAAGAGAGACCTATAAGACAACAACATTGCATTGCACCAACACATGACAACACAGCAAAGTAGCAACACAACATGACAACGACAACACAACATGGTAGCAGCACAAAACATGGTACAAACATTATTGGGCACAGACAACAGCACAAAGGGCAAGAAGGTAGAGACAACAATACATCACGCAAAGCAGCCACAACTGTCAGTATGAGTGTCCATGATTGAGTCTATGAATGAAGAGATTTGAGATAAAACTGCCCAGTTTTATAAGCTACAAGATTAGACTCAGCAGGGACTGGACCCAGAGTGACCTCTCCTATCTGACCCCTTCCACAAGAACCCCCCCCATCTGACCCCTCCTTTAGCCACACAGTCGAAGGGTCACCATGTGGTGGGTAGCTTACACACTCCAGTCTAATCTTACCTGTCCACACACACACACTCCAGTCGAATCTTACCTGTCCACACACACACACACACGCACACGCACACGCACACCCACACACAGTACCTGTCCAAACAGAGGTACTACACACTCTGAACTCTACATGGTTATCCAGTGGGTGTTACAAAATAACTTCAGTCATTTAGCTTATTAGGTAAGGCTGATATGAGGGATGAGAACCATGGATTTTAAGTAAGGCTTTGGTCTTTGGTAACTGGGACGTGAAGCCACATTTTTCCGTGGGCGGAGAGCTGAGCTGCAGCTACAGCAGAGTCCAGCCTCACAGTTAAACCCTGTCATCAATATTTCACAACCAACTCCTCAGAAATGTGAAGCTGTCATCTTGTCAAGCATTCATTACCAGCCACTACCGCAGCAATGTTACTGCTATGCTAGAGAGTCATTACCAGCCACTACCACAGCAATGTTACTGCTATGCTAGAGAGTCATTACCAGCCACTACCGTAGCAATGTTACTGCTATGCTAGAGAGTCATTACCAGCCACTACCACAGCAATGTTACTGCTATGCTAGAGAGTCATTACCAGCCACTACCGTAGCAATGTTACTGCTATGCTAGAGAGTCATTACCAGCCACTACCACAGCAATGTTACTGCTATGCTAGAGTCATTACCAGCCACTACCGTAGCAATGTTACTGCTATGCTAGAGAGTCATTACCAGCCACTACCGTAGCAATGTTACTGCTATGCTAGAGAGTCATTACCAGCCACTACCACAGCAATGTTACTGCTATGCCACAGATTCTGCTATCATGCAATCAGAAGGCACCCAGAACGTGTGCACATTGTAACGTCTGTCACGAGACACACACACACTTACACATGCTAGCAGATACCAAAAGACTCCCATTCATTGCGCTAACGCTAGTTAGAATTGGCTCACGAAACTACCTCTAACTTCCTTCATACTGGACACAGAGACATAAAAATAGTATCCACAAGTTCATGTGATATTGGGGAAGTAGATAAAGGGACCTCCTTGCCACAATCCTGAAGTATCCCTTTATGGTTTGTCAACAACTTGCTTTCATGCGACTGAACTCCTCAAAAGAAAAGCACAGAAATATCATACATTAGGCCTTTATAAAAGCAACAGGAGTGTTGTCTGGAGATGAACGCTCCATATGAAAGATTCAAACAACTGCCAGGATCAAGAGAGGTAGTCTTTGAGCCACACACTATTATCAGGAAGACAGACAGGGTTTCTTGCTTTCCTTAATGTTGGGCAGTCAAATGGTTTCAGGAATGCCGTACAGGAAGACAAGGTGACTTTCTAACATAACAAGTGGACCTGGGTTTTCGGGTTCCCTAAATTGCTGACATTTTCTTTTGGGTGGAGGGCAAGATAGGGAGTGCAGTAATCCTCTCTCCTTGTGGCTGCTGTGCAGGAGAGAAAATTGACAATGCAAATCCGAGTTGGGGCAAATATAACTCTGGAAAGACTTGAGCAGTGATATGGCTGTACTTCCTGATCTGCAGACTCTGAACGCTTATCAACAGTAAAACGTTGTGGCCATTTCTCCCATCCATTGAGCGTCTAATGTTGAAAAAGTTTGAAAGCAAAAGGGCAAAATATCACAGTGACAACTTCTCCCTGCTGATTCTGCTCTATGTCGACATATGAAGTTGTCACCTGGGAACAATAAAGTTACTAGAATTTGAATGTAATATGACATTTCATTGAAAGACAAGTGTTTTCCTGTATCAACACTTCTGAGGAATACAGTGTGTTTTTACATACTACTGGGTCAACACTTCTGAGGAATACAGTGTGTTTTTACAAACCACTGTGTCAACACTTCTGAGGAATACATTGTGTTTTTACATACCACTGTGTCAACACTTCTGAGGAATACAGTGTATTTTTACATACCACTGGGTCAACACTTCTGAGGAATAAACTAATACCAAAACACTGACAGCTAAGAACACTAATACCAAAACACTGAAAGCAAAGAACACTAAAACCAACACACTGAGAGCTAAGAACACTAATACCAAAATGCTGAGAGCTAAGAACACTAATACCAAAATGCTGAGAGCTAAGAACACTAATACCAAAATGCTGAGCGCTAAGAACACTAATACCAAAACACTGAAAGCAAAGAACCCTAATACCAAAACACCTAGTGCTAAGAACACTAATACCAAAACACCTAGTGCTAAGAACACTAATACCAAAACACCTAGTGCTAAGAACACTAATACCAAAACACTGAGTGCTAAGAACACTAATACCAAAACACCTAGTGCTAAGAACACTAATACCAAAACACTGAGCGCTAAGAACACTAAAATCAAAAAGCTGAGAGGTAAGAAAACAAATACCAAAACACTGAAAGCTAAGAACACTAAAACCAAAACACTGAGAACACTAATAAAAAAACACTGAGAACTAAGAACACTAATACCAAAACACTGAGAACACTAATACCAAAACACTGAGAGCTAAGAACACTAATACAAAAATACTGAGTGCTAAGAACACTAATACCAAAACACTGAGAACACTAATACCAAAACACTGAGAGCTAAGAACACTAATACCAAAACACTGAGAGATAAGAACACTAATACCAAAACACTGAGAACACTAATACCAAAACACTGAGAGCTAAGAACACTAATACCAAAACACTGAGAGATAAGAACACTAATACCAAAACACTGAGAGATAAGAACACTAACACCAAAACACTTAGAACTAAGAACACTAATACCAAAACACTGAGAGATAAGAACACTAACACCAAAACACTTAGAACTAAGAACACTAATACCAAAACACTGAGAGATAAGAACACTAACACCAAAACACTTAGAACTAAGAACACTAATACCAAAACACTGAGAACTAAGAACACCAATACCAAAACACTGAGAGATAAGAACACTAATACGAAAACACTTAGAACTAAGAACACTAATACCAAAACACAGAGATAAGAACACTAATACCAAAACACTTAGAACTAAGAACACTAATACCAAAACCCTAATGCACCCCATTTTTATTTCCAGAGGTGTTAATCATTACAATGACATCTTGCATGTTCAAACATATATTAATTATTATGAATGCATCATCAGCCTGTCATCTATTCAATAAATCATTGAAATTCGGTGCAAACTTCCTTGCTTATGTCTGCTGCTAGCAGTGAAAACAAGCAACTGTTTGTCGTGTCACAGATAAGCAGCTTATTAGGTTTTTATAAATGTTTTTTATAAGGGCTAACAAGGCCATCTCCATGGGATACATTTGATTAGAATAGACAGAGAGTGGATTCTACTTGTCTCCGGGTATTGACAATGGGGTATTGACAATGAGAGTATCGCTGCAACCAACAGCAATCACAGAAAGTGAACGTGAATCGAATCAATAAGCTGTGTGCATCCCAAATGGCACCCTATTCCCTATGGGCCCTGGTCAAAAGTAGTGCATTAAGTAGGGAGTAGGGTGCCTTTTGGGATTAAGCCGTTGTGTCCAGGAGTAGTGAGGAAAGTGAAGGGGCAGCTCTCCATTGATGCACAATTCTCGGTTAGCCACTGCTTGTTACTATTTACAGGTCTGACTGCTACATACAGGGCATTTGGAAAGTATTTAGACCCCTTGACATTTTCCACATTTTGCTAAATTACAGCCTTATTCTAAAATGGATTAAATAAATGTTTCCTCATCAATCTATACACAATACCCCATAATGACAAACCAAAAACTGTTTTAAAAAAAATGTTAATTTAAAAACAGAAATACCTTATTGACATAAGTATTCAGACCCTTTGCTATGAGACTCGAAATTGAGCTCAGGTGCATCCTGTTTCCATTGATCATCCTTGAGATGTTTCAACAACTTGATGGGAGTCCACCTGTGGTAAATTCAATTGATTGGACATGATTTGGAAAGGCACACACCTGTCTATATAAGGTCCCACAGTTGACAGTGCGTGTCAGAGCAAAAACCAAGCCATAAGGTCGAAGGAATTGTCCATAGAGCTCAGAGACAGGATTGTGTCAAGGCACAGATCTCGGAAAGTGTACAAACAAATGTCTGCTCGGCTTAACTGAGCAATCGGGGGAGAATAGCCTTGGTCAGGGAGGTGACCAAGAACTCGATGGTCACTCTGAGAGAGAGCTCCTGAGTGCCTCTGTGGAGATGGGAGAACAGTCCAGAAGGACAACCATCTCGGTAGCACTCCACCAATCAGGCCTTTATCATAGAATAGCCAGACAGAAGCCACTCCTCAGTAAAAGGCACATAACTAGGAATTTGCCAAAAGGCACCTAAAGGACTCTCGGACAATGAGAAACAAGATTTTCTGGTACCATCCCTACGGTGAAGCATGGTGGTGGGGATGTTTTTCAGGGGCAGGGACTGGGAGACTAGTCAGGATCAAGGAAAAGATAAATGGCGCAAATTACAGAGAGATCCTTGATGAAAACCTGCTCCAGAGCGTTCAAGACCTCAGACTGGGGCGAAGGTTCACCTTCCAACAGGACAATGACTCTAAGCACATAGCGAAGACAACGTAGGAATGGCTTCAGGACAAGTCTCAGAATGTCCTTGAGTGGCCCAGCCAGAGCCCGGACTTGAACCCGATCGAACATCACTGGAGAGACCTGAAAATAGCTTTGCAGCGACACTCCCCATTCAACCTGACAGAGCTTGAGAGTATTTGCAGAGAATGGGAGAAACTCCCCAAATACAGGTGTGCCAAGCTTGTAGCGTCATACCCAAGAAGACTCAAGGCTGTAATCGCTGCCAAAGATGCTTCAGTGAAGGGTCTGAATACTTATGTAAATATGTTATTACAGTTTTTTTTTAAAATGTTTTATACATTTGCAGAAAAATCAAAAAACTGTTTTTGCTTTGTCATTCTGAGGTATTGTGGTAGCTTTTTTTAGAATAAGGCAGTAATGTAACAAAATGTGGAAAAAGTCAAGGGTCCTGAATACTCTCCGAATACACCGCAACCTAAAGCAGTGAATTACACACATTACAGTAGAGTGTACTAACGTCTGATTCTCTTTCGAGGTAAGACATTGGACATGTATGGAGACAATAAAGGAGAATATGATTAGAAATGGATCAGTATTGGTCTCAATATCAACACTAGCAGACCACTTAGTATCAAACAATCTACTCAGCGCAAAGCAAATATAGAAACTGGAATGACCAACGACGTCTGTCATACACACCTGTGACTAAGAACCTGCAGGCACCCGCCCCGGCCTCATTGGTCACTTCACAGGTATACTCCCCGTAGCCCTCCCTGTTGAGGGCTCTGACGTGGTAGTCAGTCTCGTCGCGCTGATCCAACTGGCCCATGGTCAGCAGCCGGGTGCCCAGCTTCCACTCGTACTTGAGCACCTTGGAAGGGTGGGCCCGCAGCATGCGGCAGTTGAGGGTGAAGGCGCGACCCAAACCCTGGCGGATCTCTGTGAACAGTGGCTCCACCGCCGGCGGATCTATGGAGAGGAAGACAGAAGGCCATAGTCAGACAGGCAGGGAGGGAAACAAAGGCTGGATCCCAAATCAATCACTATCCCTTGTACTATATCAGTCAGGCACAGAGTAGCAATGGACCTGTCCTAAAATAACCCCTAGCCCCTATAGATATCTGATTTTGGTAGGTGCAAGCAATATGGTAATTGCTTCCCCATATTGTTTACACCTATCAACTCCTCTCAGATCTACAGGAGTGCCTCGGGAGTAGGGGTGTATAGAGGACTAGCAGGCGATTTGGAATTCAGCAAAACTGTCCTCCACACACAGGCAGCATCCCAAGCCTTGCTCCGTACGTCAACCCAAACAAAATCCATTCCTCTGCATCCAGAAGTTCCCCACTCACGGGACTTTAAAGTTCCCTTATTTATCCAGCCTTTACATTATCTACTGCAGTAATTATTCCTAATGCACCAGTAATGAGATGCGTGGCTTTATCAATTATCCGCTACGACTTCACTGGAAAGTAATCTAAACAAAGCTCTAAAATGATCCTGTCGCTCTTTGGTGCACACCTAGCAAACCTGGTTACGCCGCGGGAGTCAGAGTCCAGTATATGGACAAAACAGGCTACAGGCTAACATGAGAAGGCTAACATGAAAAGGCTAACATGAGAAGGCTAACATGAAAAGGCTAACATGAGAAGGCTAACATGAGAAGGCTAACATGAGAAGGCTAACATGAGAAGGCTAACATGAGAAGGCTAACATGAGAAGGCTAACATGAGAAGGCTAACATGAAAAGGCTAAAATGAGAAGGCTAACATGAGAAGGCTAACATGAGAAGGCTAACATGAGAAGGCTAACATAGGAACTCAGAAGTCACAAGTCTAGGGTACCAGAGCTTCTTGTCTGCAGCTTAACAACCTTTGACTGACTGACATTCAACTACTTTGAATTAGTTGTTGTATTGTTGTTTTACGCAAGGCTCTTTAGCGGGAGATATTTTGATGGCCTCTGAGATATTTTTCCTGTTTCATGTCTAATTTTGAGAACTCTCAGAGGAACTGTCCTCTATTAACTCGACTGAGCTTACTGCTTGAATACACAGAATGGCTGGGTGAATCCATAGGGACCGTCTTCCGCTCTGAGAAAAACGAGCGTGATTCACAGAATTTCTGAGTGGCACCATACGAGATAATGCTCCAGAAACACTTAAAAGAAACATTTCTCCGGAATTGCAAATATACTTAATCTTATGGATACCTAGAAAGTAGTCTGTAGAGCCTGAAGGTCAGTGACCCAAGACGTTTGTTTCCAGCTTAGCAACAGCATATTAGAGTGCAAAGACGTGGAAGTGGTAGGATCCCTGTTAGCATGCTTACAGCCCACCTAGCACCTAACCACCACTATCCACAACGAGGCTTCAGGCAAGCCTCCCTTAGGCCACGGTCTGAAAGTTAATATTACTACACCTAAATGAACTAACTTCGAAATGTTCTAGTCACATACAATACGCGTGGAATTTTGGAGCAGCAATCCCTTTTGATTGTAAAGTAGCTAAATACTGTCCTCTGACAAGCCTATACAATTCAAACATCCTCAACAATGCAAAATGCAACTGGCTCCAGAGAATAACATAACATGACATTTAAATCCATACAAGGAAGTGAACTTTAGAAAAACAAAGCTTAGTATTTTCCTCCTGAAAGTCACCCACATTACACTTTTAGAATGAAATGGTACAATCTAGAGCCTAAAAGGGTAACCGAAAAGACTGTCCTCACAGGAGAACCCTTTGTAGATCCTTTTTGGTACTAAGTAGAACCCTTTGGGTTCCATGTAGAAGCGTTTCCACAGAGGGTTCTACATGAAACCCAAAGGGGTTCTACCTGGAACCAAAAATATTTATCCTATGAGGACAACAGAAGAGTTTATTCATTATTGGTGTGAGGTTAGTACTTGTTATTATTTACTGCAGGGATTAAAACATACGAAGTAGAACAAAAAGGCCTAAACAAAAGCTAAAAAAAAAAAAAGGAAAAAGAAAACATTAAAGGCATAATCTGTTATTTCAACAGCCTGATCATGACCCTGTTTTGGTAAGCTGAGGAACGGGGCTTAGCTACGGATGCAAGGACTGACAGTCCATAAACGGGCAAAGGGACAAGGCCAAGAGAATCAATAGAGGATCCCACACACAATCTTAACCAATGTTTTGAACTGCTGCCCTCTGGAAGGAGATACAAGGTCCCACTGTTCAGCAAGAATAGGAGCAGGGCAAGTTCCATCCCGATGGCCATCAGGCTGCTGAACCGTGGTACAGCTGTAGCTGTCAAGGACTAGTCAAGCTAGTCAAGGACCATATCACCTCCACCCTACCTGACACCCTAGACCCACTCCAATTTCTTTACCGCCCAAATAGGTCCACAGACGATGCAATCTCAACCACACTGCACACTGCCCTAACCCATCTGGACAAGAGGAATACCTATGTGAGAATGCTGTTCATCGACTACAGCTCGGCATTCAACACCATAGTACCCTCCAAGCTCGTCATCAAGCTCGAGACCCTGGGTCTCGACCCCGCCCTGTGCAACTGGGTACTGGACTTCCTGACGGGCCGCCCCCAGGTGGTGAGGGTAGGCAACAACATCTCCTCCCCGCTGATCCTCAACACTGGGGCCCCACAAGGGTGCGTTCTGAGCCCTCTCCTGTACTCCCTGTTCACCCACGACTGCGTGGCCACGCACGCCTCCAACACTATCATCAAGTTTGCGGACGACACAACAGTGGTAGGCTTGATTACCAACAACGACGAGACGGCCTACAGGGAGGAGGTGAGGGCCCTCGGAGTGTGGTGTCAGGAAAATAACCTCACACTCAACGTCAACAAAACTAAGGAGATGATTGTGGACTTCAGGAAACAGCAGAGGGAACACCCCCCCTATCCACATCGATGGAACAGTAGTGGAGAGGGTAGCAAGTTTTAAGTTCCTCGGCATACACATCACAGACAAACTGAATTGGTCCACTCACACAGACAGCATCGTGAAGAAGGCGCAGCAGCGCCTCTTCAACCTCAGGAGGCTGAAGAAATTCGGCTTGTCACCAAAAGCACTCACAAACTTCTACAGATGCACAATCGAGAGCATCCTGGCGGGCTGTATCACCGCCTGGTACGGCAACTGCTCCGCCCTCAACCGTAAGGCTCTCCAGAGGGTAGTGAGGTCTGCACAACGCATCACCGGGGGCAAACTACCTGCCCTCCAGGACACCTACACCACCCGATGTTACAGGAAGGCCATAAAGATCATCAAGGACATCAACCACCCGAGCCACTGCCTGTTCACCCCGCTATCATCCAGAAGGCGAGGTCAGTACAGGTGCATCAAAGCTGGGACCGAGAGACTGAAAAACAGCTTCTATCTCAAGGCCATCAGACTGTTAAACAGCCCCCACTAACATTGAGTGGCTGCTGCCAACACACTGACAATGACACTGACTCAACTCCAGCCACTTTAATAATGGGAATTGATGGGAAATGATGTAAATATATAAACAATGCTACCTTATATAATGTTACTTACCCTACATTATTCATCTCATATGCATACGTATATACTGTACTCTATATCATCGACTGCATCCTTATGTAATACATGTATCACTAGCCACTTTAACTATGCCACTTTGTTTACATACTCATCTCATATGTATATACTGTACTCGATATCAGCTACTGTATCTTGCCTATGCTGCTCTGTACCATCACTCATTCATATATCCTTATGTACATATTCTTTATCCCCTTACACTGTGTATAAGACAGTAGTTTTGGAATTGTTAGTTAGATTACTTGTTGGTTATTACTGCATTGTCAGAACTAGAAGCACAAGCATTTCGCTACCCTCGCATTAACATCTGCTAACCATGTGTATGTGACAAATAAAATTTGATTTGATTTGATTTGAATGCTGAACAGTGGGCCATGGGACAGATTTAGGATACTGAACACTGGGCCATAGGACAGCGGGCCATGGGACAGGTGTAGGATGCTGAACAGTGGGCCATGGGACAGATGTAGGATGCTGAACAGTGGGCCATAGAACAGATGTAGGATGCTGAACAGTGGGCCATAGAACAGATGTAGGATGCTGAACAGTGGGCCATAGAACAGATGTAGGATGCTGAACAGTGGGCCACAGGACAGATATAGGATGCTAAACAGTGGGCCATGGGACAGATGTAGGATGCTGAACAGTGGGCCATGGGACAGATGTAGGATGCTGAACAGTGGGCCATAGGACAGATATAGGATGCTGAACAGTGGGCCACAGGACAGATATAGGATGCTAAACAGTGGGCCATGGGACAGATGTAGGATGCTGAACAGTGGGCCATGGGACAGATGTAGGATGCTGAACAGTGGGCCATAGGACAGATATAGGATGCTGAACAGTGAGCCATGGGACAGATGTAGGATGCTGAACAGTGGGCCAAGGGACAGATATAGGATGCTGAACAGTGGGCCATGGGACAGATATATGATGATGAACAGTGGGCCATAGGACAGATATTGGATGCTGAACAGTGGGCCATGTGACAGATGTAGGATGCTGAACAGTGGGCCATAGGACAGATATAGGATGCTGAACAGTGAGCCATGGTACAGATGTAGGATGCTGAACAGTGGGCCATGGGGAAGATGTAGGATGCTGAACAGTGGGCCATGGGACAGATGTGGGATGCGGAACAGTGGCCCATGGGACAGATATATGATGATGAACAGTGGGCCACAGGACAGATATAGGATGCTGAACAGTGGGCCATAGGACAGATATAGGATGCTGAACAGTGGGCCATGGGACAGATATAGGATGCTGAACAGTGGGCCATGGGACAGATATAGGATGCTAAACAGTGGGCCATGGGACAGATGTAGGATGCTGAACAGTGGGCCATGGGACAGATATAGGATGCTGAACAATGGGCTATGGGACAGATGTAGGATGCTAAACAGTGGGCCATAGGACAGATATAGGATGCTGAACAGTGGGCCATAGGACAGATGTAGGATGCTGAACAATAGGCCACAGAACAGACGCGGGCTCAATACACTGTCGGACAGTAGACAGCAGAGAATTTGAATATGTGAAAATGTAAATGTGTGACTTGTGTACTTTCCATTTTTCTGTACCGCATGTGATATACTGTGTTGTGTTTGTGTATTTGTATGCTGATGTCACGAAATGAATTTCCATGTAAATGGTCAATAAAGTACATTGTATCGTTAAAACTCACAGACCATGTTCCATTGTTCCATTGTTCCACTGAACATTATTATGCTAAAACAATGTTGTTACCAGGGTAGTCTCCTTTTAACTACACACATAGGCCTAAAAGAGCAAATTCCTGTAAGGTGTTATGCAAGTGCTTAAAATGTTCCTGGGATGTTTCTGGAAGACACTACAAAACCCTTCTGCGAACCCAAAAAAGCACTGTTGACATTATAATGGGACTGTCTTTATCTCTATTTCTGTGCAATGTAACTTGTTTTTTTTTTCTCTCCCCAAAATAAATATTAATGATGACAATCTCTTTTAATGTGGAAAATGGCAGCAAAGCTGCAGTGTGAATGGTTCCATTTCATGCTCGTTCCAACTGGGGATTTCCCCGTATACTAACGTTGCATGACTGGGTGATAATAGCACTTTCACCATTTCAAGTGTCGTAGCTTTTTTTTTTTTTGTAGCTCCAAAATGTATTCTCTCTTCTTTTTTTTATAAATGAAAACTGGAGGGGATAAATTAACACTTCGCTAATTAGGCTGGAAGCCTGCTTTAATGCCATATTTAACGAACGGCCCAGGATTAAACACACAGACAGAGCCTTGGTCATATAAGGAATAGCCATCCTCGGTAGATTACCGTCCAGTTCCCTAGCGCTGATCACAGGGACCACATTTATATCACTTTATAAACCGTGTGTTTCCATTCACAGTCATATGGTATAAAATAATTATCACGACGGCTGTGATGGAAACAGGAAGTTTCGGGATACAAGTTGATAAATGCCTATAGATCATTTGTTTGTTCAACACTGTGGGATCTTTTTGTGTCGATAAAATTAATTATACGAGAAATGACGGTGGAAACACCTTTTATGTACATATATTGATATAATAACCATCATACCGATGTAAAGTTGGAGTCATTCGATTATACGGTGTGCAGTCCTCCCACAACAACTCGGGGAAACCATGCAGTTTATTAGGCTACAAATGAAAAAAATGATGATGAACGTTGATGAGCTTGATGTTCCTTTCCAATAAATATTGAGGGTATTATTATTATGTTGACATGATGATCGATGCATGACTGCTGACAAATACAAACGTTGTCGCTCCTTTTCGTCATGTTGACTAGCCTACCCACACTTTATGGGTTGTTGGCTAGCGAGCACGTGCCAACACCAGAGTAGGCACATTTGCTATTCTGTGACAAAACTATCCGTAGCGCAGTAGCTGTGCGTGGGTCAAATCAAAGGGGAAGCCAGGAAAAATAAGCCATATTACAACCTATGTGTTGTGATAATTGCGTTGTTTTGCTCAATAAACTGTTAGTTCATATGCCTTGCCACCGTGATATATAGGCCTAAAAGCCGAGACAATAAGAAGACACTGGCAGAATAAATTCAACCACACCGTTGTTTCATCCCAAAGCATATTGCATGTAACAAACAGTTACATGACCTACAGCACAGTCAAGTAAGTTAATGTTTCCGACATTTTCGGACCACATCAAATCACCTATGCTTAGTCTAATACAGTGACAACTAAAAGATACCAAAAATGATTTAGTCCACTCAATGTAAGCTAAATACGATGTGGCTGTCCATGGTTCTTATTTATGTGTGGGTGTGCGCATTCGTGCAAGTAGAAACTTAAAATGTTGACTCGCCCTACTTGTAGAGAAACGCCAATGCCATCCTCCTCTTTCATATTGATGAAACGATCTATAACTCTGTCATACAGTACGTACACGCTTTTATGCTTGCTCCTAGCCTTTAATTGTCAACAATGGGGCGGCAGGGTAGCCTAGTGGTTAGAGCGTTGGACTAGTAACTGGAAGGTTGCAAGTTCAAATCCCCGAGCTGACAAGGTACAAAATCTGTCGTTCTGCCCCTGAACAGGCAGTTAACCCACTGTTCCTAGGCCAAATAAGAATTTGTTGTTAACTGACTTGCCTAGTAAAATAAAGGTTAAATATATATATATTTTTTTAAATGAGCCAGCTAGTTAACATTAGCCTACTACATCTAGCTACATGTTGAACTTCCATCCTCTCAGGCCAGGGGCACAATTTATGAATTAATGGTTGAATAGGCATTATAATCATTGGCTAGTACGGACAATTAAGTAAAATCACAAGTCCAAATCCCTATCTCCATCTGTGGCTCTTTTATGAAAGGGACCATTTTAACTAGCTAGCCAGCCACCGGATAACAACAACACAATGAGATGCAACAATTCAAGTTGTTTCTGTCAATGACATATGCTCTGATGCGATTTGATAGGAGTGATGCCAAATCCAAACACAGCTTCCCTTGATACGTTTCTTTGGTGGGCCAGGACCATTCACAGTTGAGCTCACTCAGTTTAGCTCAACACTGATTGGCTATTATTTTATACTTTTTTTCATCAAGAGAAGACAAATGCTCACTAACATTCAATGCTACAGGTGGCAATAATGTCATACGATTTTTGACCAGAAGGCATTTAAAAATGACCTACACATACAGAGACAGAGGGGCACTGTTTCGTTCACCCGGATGCTTTCTCCGGTGAGATACATTCAGCCTCTTGTGAACTGAAGGAACATTTTGACACACAGAGAGACGAAATATACATAATTTAATGTTTTTTTCTTGGAAGCCTAGCTACAGACAGGGGGCTTGACTAGGATTTATAGCCTCATAGTCAGGGGGCTTGACTAGGATTTATCCCTTCATAATCAGGGTGCTTGACTAGGATTCATCACCTCATAGACAGGGGCTTGACTATGATTCATAACCTTATAATCAGGGGGCTTGACTAGGATTCAACACCTTATAGTCAGGAGGCTTGACTAGGATTCATCACCGCATAGACAGGGGGCTTGACTATGATTCATAACCTCATAGACAGGGGGCTTGACTATGATTCATAACCTCATAGTCAGGAGGCTTGCCTAGGATTTATCCCCTCATAATAAGGGGGCTTGACTAGGATTCATCCCCTCACAGTCAGGGGGATTGACTAGGATTCATCCCCTCATAGTCAAGGGGCTTGACTAGGATTCATCACCTCATAGACAAGGGGCTTGACTAGGATTCATCCCCTCATAGTCAGGGGGCTTGACTAGGATTTATCACCCCATAGACAGGGGGCACGACTAGGATTTATCACCCCATAGTCAGGGGCCTTGACTAGGATTTATCCCCTCACAGTCAGGGGGCTTGACTAGGATTTATCACCCCATAGACAGGGGGCTTGACTAGGATTTATCACCCCATAGTCAGGGGCCTTGACTAGGATTTATCCCCTCACAGTCAGGGGGCGTGACTAGGATTTATCCCCTCATAGTCAGGGGGCTTGACTAGGATTTATCACCTCATAGTCAGGGGCTTGACTAGGATTCATCACATCATAGTCAGGGGCTTGACTAGATTTATCAGCCTCATAGTCAGGGGCTTGACTCTGATTTATAGCCTCATAGTCAGGGGGCTTGACTAGGATTTATCCCCTCATAGTCAGGGGGCTTGACTAGGATTTATCACCTCATAGACAGGGGGCTTGACTAGGATTTATCCCCTCATAGTCAGGGGGCTTGACTAGAAACGTGTCGTTAATCTTATAGAACTCATTCTTTACATGCTGTTTTCTCTCCTCCTCCTCTTGCCTCCCAACTGGTGGCCATTTCAAGCCCTCGTTTTTAAGAGACTATGATGTAATGGCAGAGCAGCTTACATCAATATGCTTCCATTAAATATATTATAACCAGGGGAAATAAATAAATAGCGGGCTGTAGATGAAATGCCTAAACTAACAATAATTGGGGCTTTTCAGAGGCAGATGGATCTTCGCTGTTTGAGGGTTTTTCTTTTTTGTACATTTAATCGTGTGAAGGGGAGGAATATGCAGAGAGGGTTGTGAAATGTCAAAGTACCACTGCAATTATCTCTTTATTACGTTTTAAATAGCGCCATTAATAATCATCAGTGGCATCAGAATTTCGAGACATTTCATTATGAATTTTGGGGGAAATTACTGTAGAACTCTGTGCCTCTATACAGCCTGTGCTTTTATTAAGGATAGGCCCATCATTATATAATTCTCACAATATGGCTGACAACTTTACCTTAACATACACTCCAAACCAACTTTTTAACCTGAATTTGAGAACCTCGCCCCCATACCTCCCGCTAATTGGGTAACTTTTTTGTTTTCCGAGTGAGGCAAATGTTGTACATTAAGAGGACTATGTATTTTGAAAGATGAGACATTGAGGATTATAATAAATACCACTTTGATGTCATACAAGCAAGCCAAACACCCATCCAAATTTGCACTTCACATTTCCATATCATAAAACTCATATTTATGTGTCAGCTTTTACAATCACTATGTTTGATATACAGTTACAAGATGACAATATGTCCTACTGTCACGGATTCTTCCGGGAGTTATGTCAATATGCACACCTGGTCCCCATTCCCACTGATTGTGTATCGTATAAATGTGCCCTCTGTTCTCCATTTCGTCGGTCGATTACTGTTCCAATGTCCGTTAGTCGTGTGAGTACCTATGCTTTGTTGCTTTGGCTTTCGTACTGCTTGTATCGCGCACAGATGATTACGGGTCTCATCCAGTGTGCTATCATTGTGTGTGTGTCTGTTACGGGTCTCATCCAGTGTGGTATCATTGTGTGCGTGTCTGTTACGGGTTTCATCCAGTGTGGTATCATTGTGTGCGTGTCTGTTACGGGTTTCATCCAGTGTGGTATCATTGTGTGTGTGTCTGTTACGGGTCTCATCCAGTGTGGTATCATTGTGTGTGTGTCACGGGTTTCATCCAGTGTGGTATCATTGTGTGTGTCTGTTACGGGTTTCATCCAGTGTGGTATCATTGTGTGTGTGTCTGTTACGGGTCTCATCCAGTGTGGTATCATTGTGTGTGTGTCTGTTACAGTGGGTTTCATCCAGTGTGGTATCATTGTGTGTGTGTCTGTTACGGGTTTCATCCAGTGTGGTATCATTGTGTGTGTGTCTGTTACGGGTCTCATCCAGTGTGGTATCATTGTGTGCGTGTCTGTTACGGGTTTCATCCAGTGTGGTATCATTGTGTGCGTGTCTGTTACAGGTCTCATTAGGTGTGGTATCATTGTGTGCGTGTCTGTTACAGGTCTCATTAGGTGTGGTATCATTGTGTGTGTGTCTGTTACGGGTTTCATCCAGTGTGGTATCATTGTGTGTGTGTCTGTTAGAGGTCTCATTAGGTGTGGTATCATTGTGTGTGTGTCTGTTACAGGTCTCATTAGGTGTGGTATCATTGTGCGTGTGTCTGTTACGGGTTTCATCCAGTGTGGTATCATTGTGTGCGTATCTGTTGCGGGTTTCATCCAGTGTGCTATCATTGTGTGTGTGTCTGTTGCGGGTCTCATCCAGTGTGGTATCATTGTGTGCGTGTCTGTTACGGTTCTCATCCAGTGTGGTATCATTGTGTGCGTGTCTGTTGCAGGTCTCATTCGGTGTGGTATCATTGTGTGTGTGTCTGTTACGGGTTTCATCCAGTGTGGTATCATTGTGTGCGTGTCTGTTACGGGTCTCATCCAGTGTGGTATCATTGTGTGTGTGTCTGTTACGGGTCTCATTAGGTGTGGTATCATTGTGTGCGTGTCTGTTACGGGTCTCATCCGGTGTGGTATCATTGTGTGCGTGTCTGTTACGGGGCTCATTAGGTGTGGTATCATTGTGTGCGTGTCGTTACGGGTCTCATCCAGTGTGGTATCATTGTGTGTGTCGTACGGGTCTCTGTATCACGGGTCTCATCCAGTGTGGTATCATTGTGTGTGTGTCTGTTACGGGTCTCATCCAGTGGGTCTCATTAGGTGTGTCTGTATCATTGTGTGTATCATTGTGTGTCTGTTACGGGTCTCATTAGGTGTGGTATCATTGTGTGCGTGTCTGTTACGGGTCTCATTAGGTGTGGTATCATTGTGTGTGTGTCTGTTACGGGTCTCATTACGGGGTGTGGTATCATTGTGTGCGTGTCTGTTACGGGTCTCATTAGGTGTGGTATCATTGTGTGCGTGTCTGTTACGGGTCTCATTAGGTGTGGTATCATTGTGTGTGTGTCTGTTACGGGTCTCATCCGGTGTGGTATCATTGTGTGCGTGTCTGTTACGGGTCTCATTAGGTGTGGTATCATTGTGTGTGTGTCTGTTACAGGTCTCATTAGGTGTGGTATCATTGTGTGTGTGTCTGTTACAGGTCTCATTAGGTGTGGTATCATTGTGTGCGTGTCTGTTACGGGTCTCATCCAGTGTGGTATCATTGTGTGCGTGTCTGTTACGGGTCTCATCCAGTGTGGTATCATTGTGTGCGTGTCTGTTACGGGTCTCATCCAGTGTGGTATCATTGTGTGTGTGTCTGTTACGGGTCTCATTAGGTGTGGTATCATTGTGTGCGTGTCTGTTACGGGTCTCATCCGGTGTGGTATCATTGTGTGCGTGTCTGTTACGGGTCTCATCCGGTGTGTTTATTCGAGGTACTCCTCGCTCTTTTGTTTGGGTTTCAACCCTGTGGTTTTTTTTATACTTGTTTGGTCTTCGTCCCCGTGCCTTTACATGGCACGCTGTAATTTGAGAAAATAACAAACCCTATTACGCATCCCTGTGCCTGTCTCCTGATCCCTTTATACCAACATGACAGAATAATCAACCATTAAGGGAGACAGCGGGAATGGCCGTCTAACGACTCTGTTCTGTCCGGCACTGCCGCAACTTCAGCAACTGGCCCGTTCGATGCCGCCACAACCGGCCCGTCCGATGCCGCCACAACCGGCCCGTTCGATGCCGCCACAGATGGCCCGTCCGATGCCGCCACAACTGGCCCGTCCGATGCCGCCACAACTGGCCCGTCCGATGCCGCCACAACTGGCCCGTCCGATGCCGCCACAACAGGTCCGTCCGACGACAACTTCAGCAGCTGCAACTGGCCCGTTCGATGCCGCCACAACCGGTCCATCCGACGCCGCTGCAACTGGTCGGTCCGACGATGATGCAACTTCGGCAGCTGCATCAGGTCCTAATCGACCCGCACTGTGTTCTTGTGATCGTCCTCAGGGCTGGTGTCGTCCCGCTGGGGGGCAGTGTCACGGATCGCTCCGGAACTCTGTCATTACGCACACCAGGTCCCCATTCCGGCTAATTGTAATTGTATAAATGTGCCCTTTGGTTTCCATTGCTCTGTCGATTATTGTTCCAATGTCCGTTGGTCGTGTGAGTACCTGTGCTGTGTTTTGGCTTTCGTGACACTTGTAGGGTGCAGATGATTTCGGGTTTCGTCCCGGTGTGTTTATTCGAGGTACTCGTCGCTCTTTTGTTTGGGTTTCAACCCTGTGTTTTGTATACGTGTTTGTTTGGTCTTCGTCCCCGTGCCTTTACATGGCGCGCTGTAATTTGGGTCTATAAAAAAAAAACTATTACGCATTCCTGCACCTGTCTCCTGATCCCTTTATACCAACGTGACAGATACCCTGGGTTGTTCTGAACAGATTGAGCCTGTTTGTCTATTGTAAAGAAACACACCTTAATGCACTCATGACTCATTTCTATGTGCAACAAAATGATCTGTTTCCATGAATTGCATTGTAAAAGCCTAACCCTGTAATATCGTATTTTATAACTTAGCTAGTCATGTTGACAATAGACAGGGTAAGTCTTGTGTCAGATGACCTGTTGTCGTCACCTTGTGGTCTAATAATTTCCCCATAATCTCAAAACTGTTCCCTTTCAATTGACCCTTCACTAAACCCGGCCCCAATGGATAACAACTGTCATTGAGCAACCCCTCGGACAAGTTCACGTTTAAATCGCATGAAAGCCAGTGAGGGCTATGGCAAAAACAGCATTTTCTTAAAAACATATATGGTTAAATAGCTCAATTTAACAGTGCACCAGGAGTACTAGCTACTATGATTTCAGAAATATGTTGATTAAGCATTTTTCGAATCTGAAATGATACCTTTCTTACATTGTTTGCTAGCTCAGATGGTTAGATAGCTCTCGGTCTCATTGACCACCAAACGTTGCTAACGCTAGCTAGCCACTTAATATAACTTGTTTTCTCAAAATGTATGTTAGCTAGCTAACTTAGCAATGTTATGAATACAACCCCCATCTACTGTCGACATCTGGATTTGATTTGAGAGCACTTGACTGCATGCTGACAGTGAATTCGGAGCCATTCGGGGACTAGCTACACTACAAACATAATTTTACCAGGTTCCAGTGAAGAAATTGTAATGACAGTCCACCACAACATACCCAAATGTTTCCTGATTAGCAAGGGTTAGTCTGTGTTCAATTTCATTGTGTATTAGGAACACAGTTTGAGATCATTGTGAGGGGATTTCACCAGTGGTTGAATGGGGGAATTGGGCTCCCCGTGCAAATGTTGTCCGAGGTTGCAACAGAAATGTCTTACAACTGTACAATTGTAAGACATTTGTTTGCAATGACTGGTCTTTGGCTCGCAGGCTAACAGTCATTGTGCGCTGGAAACCCGGGTCTGCAAAGCACAATCATAGTGCTAACAGCCTGTTTCTGTCCAGTCTGTGGCACGTCTGTGATTTAAGAACCAGACACTGAATGACTGTGCTGTTCCTAAGAACAGTGCTCCAGAGCAAAGGACGTCATCTCCCTTTCCCTGTTACTGTTCCTGTCCGAGAAAAACTCAAAGTGGATTGAAAAGGTGACAAGTATGGGCATTGATCTTTCAGCGGAGTGTAACCCCCTTTGGCCAGCGCACCGTCTGATTTAAGTTGAGATCCTCCGACAAAAGCCAACCAGGCCCTCTGTGATCCGACTCAATGGCTCGGGAGACCGGCTGTTGATCCAGCACTTTGCTGAAACATGCCTGGCCAATGAAGTCGATTAACCCTTGGAGGGAAAAGGTCTGGAGACAGACTGGCTGCTGTTGCAGCACTCATACTGTTATGGTGAGACGGGAGTTAACCGGGTTCAAGTACATTACCTGAGAGCTTTCAATTACCTGGGTGACGGGGCAGTGGTCTCTACATTGTTTGCTGGTCCCCGTTTTCGTCAGGTACATATCAGTGAATGATTCCTAATACACCTGGTCTTCCATAGAAACTGACCAATGGTTATCTTTATGGTGGCATAGATGCAGTGTGAAGTCATAGAAATCAGTCTTGCGGCTATTATCATTAGATACCGTTCCGATATTTCTGGTGAACTAAAGCCTGAAATATTTCAGATGGACATTGTACAGTGCCATTGAACTAAATTGAAGTCTCCAAATCAGAGCTGCACAGTATTGCACATCAATAGTTTCACTGGGGTAGGCTTTTAAAGTGAGATGTAAATCCTTCTGGGGCTCTCTGAGAAATTGCAGTGGAGTCAACCCGAGATCCTCTTCCAAGTATCCAAAGTTAGCCCAGGTCTTTTGTCTTATTATGTCTTCAAGAACAGCCATCACAATGGCTTCTATGCATATTAAAACACAATTAAAACTGAGTGCTATTGTTGCAGCCGTTCATCGCTAGCCTAAGCATACAAGCAAGGCAAAGCACTTTGCTGAAATGCATGTACTAGCTGGTCTCCGGTGGCCCTGACATGTAGAACAGAGTGGTAATAAAGATTACACAGTTACGACAGAGGAATTTATTAAAAACATGCATGCACTTACGCTAGGGCTAAATACAAGGGGCTGCCTTAACAGATGGCCCCCAGGTCTTAATGGCTTCACTTTGGGTAGAGTGTGACGTGGGGCGGAAGCGGGAGAGAGAGAGAGAGATGGAAAGAGAAGGAAAGAGAGATAGAAAAGAGGGAGAGAGAGAGCTATTTTCATTACCAATATAACAGAGTAATGCTGATCTGGAGGCTTAAAGCCTAGGGAAATCTCTCTCTCTCTCTCATATCTCTCTCTCGCATCTCTCTCTCTTTCACTCTGTTCTGTTTCTTTCTCTCTCTCTCTCGTATCTCCCTCTCGTGTATCTCTCTCTCTCTCTCTCTGTCATCTCTCCTCTCAATCCCCCACAAACTCTGCTACCTCTGCTGCAAGAGACTGCTCAGCTGTCACAGATATAAGTCCACATTATCCAGTAGCATACACGGGTGCCCAGACCTACAGCCAGTAATGAGTCCTGTGCCAGGGATTATCTTCCTAGCTACCCTTCTCTCTTCCCTGCCCTAGTTCCCTTCCCTGTAATCACAATCTCTGCAGGAAGAGGAGGAAGAGGAGGAGGACGGATTTGTGAAATGGAGGATACATGACATGCACATATAGAGATGTTGTATGAGTCATCACTAACAGGCATCTCCTAAACACAGGCACGCACACCCGCAGGCAGGCAAGCAGACACACGGGCACGCATGTAACACACACACAGCCCCGGTGCCTCTTCTAGGGAAGAGAGAACAACACACAGCCTAGAGCTGGCTGCTGAAGATGTAACCCTACGGGACAAGCCGGAGATGTTACCCAACGGGACACGCCGGAGACGATACCCCACGGGACACGCCGGAGACGTTACCCCACGGGACACGCCGGAGACGTTACCCCCGGGACACGGGACGCACGGAGACGTTACCCCACGGGACACGCCGGAGACGTTACCCCACGGGACACGGAGACGTTACCCACGGGACACGCCGGAGACAGACGTTACCCAACGGGACACGCCGGAGACGTTACCCCACGGGACACGCCGGAGACGTTACCCCACGGGACGGAGACGTTACCCCACGGACACGCCGGAGACGTTACCCCACGGGACCCACGGGACACGCCGGAGACGTTACCCCACGGGACACGCCGGAGACGTTACCCCACGGGACACGCCGGAGACGTTACGGGACACGCCTGAGACGTTACCCCACGGGACACGCCGGAGCGTTACGGGACACGCCCGTTGGAGACGCCGGAGACGTTACCCCACGGGACACGCCCACGGGACACGCCGGAGACGTTACCCCACGGGACACGCCGAAGACGTTACCCCACGGGACACGCCGGAGACGTTACCCTACGGGACAGACTGAAGACGTTACCCTACGGGACAGACTGAAGACGTTACCCTACGGGACAGACTGAAGACGTTACCCTACGGGACAGACTGAAGACGTTACCCTACAGGACAGATCTGTCACGCACAGTTTCTCACTACAGTAACACCATATTACGTTTTACAATTGAATCCTTCATAACTTCAGCTACATTTAATTGTTGTTCTGAACAGCTGTACAGGTATGAAATAATTAATAATAGTAATTAATTTAATCATTTAGACTTTCTTTGCCGCCAAGTAAAGAAATGATTGGCTGTGGATTTTGGCACTCAGTCAATTTTAATGTCCCATTTTTGATGACTGTCACGACTTCTGCCAAAGCCGATGCCTCTCCTTGTTCGGGCGGTCGACGGTCTTCGAGCCATCGCCGATCCATTTTTCATTTTCCAGTTGTTTTGTCTTGTTTTTCCACACACCTGGTTCTCATTTCGCTCATTATGTGTTGTATATTTAAGCCTCTGTTTTCCCCATGTCTTTGTGTGGTATTGTTTATTCTGTTTCATGTATTGCGCACGTTAGTCTGTTGTGCTGGGTTATGTTAACCCGTATTGTTATTCCGTGTTCACTTTGCCGTGTGTTTTTGGTTCGCTCCGTTGGCTACACCATATCTGCTCTCCTGCACCTGACTCCTTTACAATCATTTACGCATACCTGACAATGACATGTTCTCTGAGAGTTTATATTTTTTGAGAGCCGGGACTCATTTGAACACATCATTGAAAATATAAAAAATAAATAAAAAGGCAACAAACCCAGACTAGCAAACCACTAGCAATTCCATTCCTTTACTTTAGATTTGTGTGTATTGTTGTGAAATTGTTAGATATTACTTGCATTTCACTACACCCACAATAACAGCTGCTAAACATGTGTGACAAATCAAATTTGATTTGAATTCGTCACCAATATATATAATTCGTTCCCTATATAGTGCACCAATATATATAATTTGTTCCCTATATAGTGCAATACTTCTACCAGATCCACACACAGCCCCGGTGCTATTGGTGCTATTTAGCAAAAAAACTAAACAGGTTAAAAAGACTAAATTGATTGATAAAGAATATTCAGTTTCCACGTAGGACTGTCGGTCGAGAACAAGTCCTCAATCATTGAATATGAATGTCCTCATTTATCATGTCCATGACATGGCAAGAACAGGATTCTCTCTGACAATGTTTATTAGAGAGCAGAAAGAGGTTTTATTAGGGCGCAGAAAGAGGTTTAATTAGAGAGCAGAAAGACGTTTCCTTAGAGAGCAGAAAGAGGGTTTATTAGAGAACAGAAAGAGGTTTAATTAGAGCGCAGAAAGAGGTTTCATTAGAGCAGAAATAGGCTTTATTAGAGTGCAGAAATATGGTTTTATTAGAGAGCAGAAAGAGAGCAGAAAGAGGGATTTTATTAGAGAGCAGAAAGAGAGCAGAAAGAGGGGTTTAATTAGAGAGCAGAAAGGTTTTATTGGAGAGCAGAAAGAGGTTTCATTAGAGCACAGAAAGAGGGTTTATTAGAGAGCAGTATTAAAGCAGATTTTATTAGAGAGCAGAAGTTTGAGCAGAAAGAGGGTTTCAGAAAGAGGTTTAATTAGAGCAGAAAGAGGTTTCATTAGAGAGCAGAACTTTATTAAGGTTTCATTAGAGAGCAGAAAGAGGTTTCATTAGAGAGCAGAAAGAGGTTTTATTGGAGCACAAAAAACAGGTTTTAATAGAGAGCATAATTAAGTATTATTGGAGAGCAGAAATATGGATTTATTAGAGACCAGAAAGAGGTTCAATTAGAGCAGAAAGAGGTTTTATTAGAGAACAGAACAAGGTTCTATTAGAGAGCAGAAAGAGGTTTCATTAGAGCAGAAAGAGGGTTTTATTAGAGAGCAGAAAGAGGTTTTAGTAGAGAGCAGAAAGAGGGCTTATTAGAGAGCAGATATAGGTTTAATTAGAGAGCAGTAAGAGGGTTTTGTTAGAGTGCAGAAATAGTTTTTTTAAAGGGCAGAAAGAGGGTTTCATTAGAGAGCAGAAAGAGGGTTTTAGTAGAGAGCAGAACGAGGGTTTTATTAGAGAGCAGAAAGAGGTTTCATTAGAGAGCAGAAAGAGGGTTTTAGTAGAGAGCAGAACGAGGGTTTTATTAGAGAGCAGAAAGAGGGTTTCAATAGAGAGCAGAAAGAGGGATTATTAGAGAGCAGAAAGAGGGTTTTATTAGAGAGCAGAAAGAGGGTTTTATTAGAGAGCAGAAAGAGGTTTCAATAGAGAGCAGAAAAATAGGTCTACAAATGCAAGTAAATGTTGGTGTTTGCTAAAGAACATGGTACATCCTCGTGCTGTACGCACAACCCTACAGAATGTACAGACCCCACGGCTAGCAGGCACACTTCTGTGCAACATCACATTCAGTGGCGTGCTGTATTTATAGTGAATTAACCTTAGCCCTCGTGCTCAAGGACATGGCTGCATGGGAGTTACATAATGAGTGGAGAGCTGTTAAACTGGCTAGCAACAACAAACAACATCTATGAGTCACACACACACATAATGATGTTCACAATCACCCTTGAGTGTGAAACTCAAACTATGAGTGGAGCCATTGTGGATCTGGTAGACTAGAGTATCACCCATAGAGATGTAACTACATACAGTGGGGAGAACAAGTATTTGATACACTGCCGATTTTGCAGGTTTTCCCACTTATAAAGCATGTAGAGGTCTGCCATTTTTATCATAGGTACACTTCGACTGTGAGAGACGGAATCTAAAACAAAAATCCAGAAAATCACATTATGATTTTTAAGTAATTAATTTGCATTTTATTGCATGACATAAGTATTTGATACATCAGAAAAGCAGAACTTAATATTTGGTACAGAAACCTTTGTTTGCAATTACAGAGAGGATACATTTCCTGTAGTTCTTGACCAGGTTTGCACACACTGCAGCAGGGATTTTGGCTCACTCCTCCATACAGACCTTCTCCAGATCCTTCAGGTTTCGGGGCTGTCGCTGGGCAATATGGACTTTCAGCTCCCTCCAAAGATGTTCTATTGGGTTCAGGTCTGGAGACTGGCTAGGCCACTCCAGGACCTTGAGATGCTTCTTACGGAGCCACTCCTTAGTTGCCCTGGCTGTGTGTTTCGGGTCGTTGTCATGCTGGAAGACCCAGCCACGACCCATCTTCAATGCTCTTACTACGGGAAGGAGGTTGTTGGCCAAGATCTCGCGATACATGGCCCCATCCATCCTCCCCTCAATACGGTGCAGTCGTCCTGGGCTCATGAAGGTATTGTGTTTGGGGGAAAACGTGGAGTTTGAGAACTCTGTAGGTGTGCTGTTTGCATCTTTTGTTACAGTTTGTTTGAGTTGTAATGTTTGGTGCCCAGTATTGGTTGCCTTTGTTTGTTTGGTAAACTTGCCACTGCAGTGGATAGTTGGTGTGCTGCGTTGGAGAGTACATAGGTTAGTTTCCAAGCCTTTGCCCAGGCTGGAGACTCTTGTTCTACATGCTGTTGGGACATCGGTCCGAGGAGGTGAGTACAGTCGGCTGTGTACCTCAGTAGGAGATTTGGGTAGGGTAGTGACACTAGCTACCCGGAGCTATAGCCTTTATTTTCCCCCTGTTAGGCTTAGCGATGTGTTTCACTTTGGAATACGTTGGGCATGGTTATTTTGTTTGTTATTTTTGTGTGGTGTCTGTGGACTGAGCAATTGTCCTGGGGGGCAATTTCTTACATTGTTACCCCAGGAAATCTTAAGTTTTATTATATACAGCCGGGAGGAACTATTGAACATAAGAGCAACGGATCCTTTGTTTGGTCCACCACCCAGGACATTAGATCGGATACTAGCCGGCAACCCAAAACAATGGCGCCGCAGAAGGGTCAGACGGAGTGGTCTTCTGGTCAGGCTCCGTAGACGGGCACATCGCGCACCGCTCCTGAGTATACTACTCCCCAATGTCCAGTCTCTTGACAACAAGGCAGACGAAATCTGAGCAAGGGTTGCTTTCCAGAGAGACATCAGAGATTGTAACGTTCTTTGTTTCACGGAAACATGGCTCACTCGGGATACGTTATCAGAGTCAGTACAGCCACCTCGATTATAATCACAGTCGTGTATATCCCACCCCTAAGCAGATGCATCGACGGCCCTGAAAGAACTTCATTGGACTCTATGTAAACTGGAAACCACATATCCTGAGGCTGCATTTATTGTAGCTGGGGATTTTAACAAGGCTAATCTGAAACAAGGCTCCCTAAATTTTATCAGCATATCGAATGCGCAAACCAGGCTGGCAAAACCCTGGATCATTGTTATTCTAACTTCTGCGACGCATACAAAGCCCTCCCCCCGCCCTCCTTTCGGAAAATCTGACCACGACTCCATTTTGTTGCTCCCAGCCTATAGACAGAAACTAAAACAGGAAACGCCCGTGCTCTCTGTCTGTCCGACCAATCAGATTCCACGCTTCAAGATTTCTTCGATCACGTGGACTGGGATATGTTCCGCATAGCGTCGGACAATAACATTGATGAATACGCTGATCCGGTGAGCGAGTTTATTAGCAAGGGCATCGGTGATGTCGTACCCACAGCGACTATTAAAACCTTCCCCATGGCAGCATTCGCGCAAAACTGAAAGCGCGAACGACTGCTTTTAATCAGGGCAAGGCAACCGGAAACATGACCGAATATGTAGCTATATGTAACATGTAGCTATTCCATCCGCAAGGCAATCAAACAAGCAAAGTGTCAGTATAGGGACAAAGCAGAGTTGCAATTCAACGGTTCAGACACGAGAGGTATGTGGCAGGGTCTACAGTCAATCACGGACTACAAAAAGAAAACCAGCCCTGTCGCAGACCACGATGTCTTGCTCCCAGACAAACTAAATAACTTTTTTGCTCGCTTTGAGGACAATACAGTGCTACCAACATGGCCGCTACCAAAACCTGCGGGCTCTCCACTGCAGCCAACGTGAGTAAAACATTTAAACGTGTTAACCCTCGCAAGGCTGCCAGCCCAGACGGCATTCCTAGCCGCGTCCTCAGAGCATGTGCAGACCAGCTGGCTGGTGTGTTTATGGACATATTCAATCAATCCTTATCCCAGTCTGCTATTCCCACATGCTTCAAGAGGGCCACCTGACACCCTAGACCCACTCCAATTTGTTTACCACCCCAATAGGTCCACAGACAACACAATCGCAATCACACGGCACACTGCACTAACCCATCTGGACAAGAGGAATACCTATGTAAGAATGCTGTTCATCGACTACAGCTCAGCATTTAACACCATAGTACCCTCCAAACTCGTCATCAAGCTCGAGACCCTGGGTCTTGACCCCGCCCCGTGCAACTGGGTCCTGGACATCCTGACGGGCCGCCCCCAGGTGGTGAGGATAGGAAACAACATCTCCACCCCGCTGATCATCAACACTGGGGCCCCACAAGGGTATGTTCTCAACCCTCTCCTGTACTCCATGTTCACCTATGACTGCATGGCCATGCACGCCTCCAACTCAATCATCAAGTTTGCAGACGACACTACAGTGGTAGGCTTGATTACCAACAACGACCAGACGGCCTACAGGAAGGAGGTGAGGGCCCTCGGAGTGTGATGTCAGGAAAATAACTTCACACTCACATGTCAACAAAACAAAGGAGATGATAGTGGACTTCAGGAAACAGCAGAGGGAGCTGCCCCCTATCCACATCGACGGGACATCGACGGGACAGGTGGAAAGTTTTAAGTTCCTCGGCGTCCACATCACGGACAAACTGAAATGGTCCACCCACACAGACAGCGTGGTGAAGAAGGCGCAGCAGCGCCTCTTCAACCTCAGGAGGCTGAAGAAATTGGGCATGTCACCAAAAACACACAAACTTCTACAGAAGCACAATCGAGAGGATCCTGTCGGGCTGTATCACCGCCTGGTACGGCAACTGCTCCGCCCACAACCGTAAGGCTCTCCAGAGGGTGGTGGGGTCTGCACAAAGCATCACCGGGGACAAACTACCTGCCCTTCCTGATACCTACACCACCCGATTTCACTGGAAGACCAAAAAGATCATCAAGGACAACAACCACCCGAGCCACTGCCTGTTCACCCCGCTATCATCCAGAAGGCAGAGTCAGTACAGGTGCATCAAAGCTGGGACCGAGAGACTGAAAAACAGCTTCTATCTCAAGGCCATCAGACTGTTAAACAGCCATCACTAACATTGACTGGCTGCTGCCAACATACTGACTCATCTCTAGCCACTTTAATAATTAAAAATTGGATGTAATAAATGTATCACTAGCCACTTTAAACAATGCCTCTTTATATAATGTTTACATACCCTACATTACTCATCTCATATGTATATACTGTACTCTAAACCATCTACTGCATCTTGCCTATGCCGATCGGCATCGCTCATCCATATATTTTTATGTACATATTCTTATTCCTTTACACTTGTGTGTTGTTGTGAAATTGTTAGATATTACTGCAAGGTCAGAACTAGAAGCACAAGCATTTCGCTAAACTCGCATTAACATCTGCTAACCATGTGTATGTGACAAATAAAAATTGATTTTGATTTTTGATCATGAGAAGCTAGAGCATGATTGTGTAAAGTATGAAAAGGTATTGGAATTTAAACAAGATTTGGAGCGTGCTAAAGCCTGATGAGAAAGTGGGTGTCTCATGGTAGTTGTTTTCTGGGGGAAGCGATTAGTCAGGTTGTTGTACCAGTTCACCTCTCTGGTGGGTGTGGGACGCTATCGTCCCACCTGGCCAACATACAGTGAAATTGCAGAGCGCCAAATTCAAAAACAGAAATACTCATAATAAAAATTCAGAAAACATACAAGTGTTAACAATCGGTTTAAAGATTAACTTCTTGTTAATCCAACCGCGGTGTCAGATTTCAAAAAGGCTTTACGGCGAAAGCATACCATGCGATTGTCTGAGGACAGCGCCCAGCACACAAAACATTACATACAGTTACCAGCCAAGTAGATTAGTCATAAAAGTCAGAAATAGCAACAAAATTAATCACTTACCTTTGATGATCTTTGTATGGTTGCACTCACAAGACTCCCAGTTATACAATTAATGTTCAATTTGTTCGATAAAGTCCATCTTTATATCGAAATACCTCCGTTTGTTGGAGCGTTTTGTTCAGTAATCCAATGGCTCAAAGGCAGTCACAACAGGCAGACGAAAAATCCAAATACTATCAGTAAAATTCGTAGAAACATATCAAATGATGTTTAAAATCAATCCTCAGGTTGTTTTTAGTCATAATAATCGATAATATTTCAACCGTCAATATAAAAGAAAAACAAGAAAGGCGCGCTCTCGGTCGTACGCAGCAAACAGCTCTGGGGACTTCCCACTATCCACTGACTCAAAGTGGTCTTACACCTAATTTTTCAGAACACAAGCCTGAAACAATTTCTAAAGACTGTTGACATCTAGTGGAAGCCATAGGAACGGCAATCTAGGTACTAAACATTGACATACTGTATAGGCAGTCAAGAGAAAAGCAACCACATCAAAAATGTCCCACTTCCTGCCATATCAGTTCTGTTATACTCACAGACATTATTTGAACAGTTTTGAAAACTTTAGAGCGGTTTCTATCCAAATCTACCAATTATATGCATATCCTAGCTACTGGGCCTGAGTAAAAGGCAGTTTACTTTTGGCATGCCTTTCATCCGTAGGTGACAATAGTCCCCCATACCACAGTGAGGTTAAGCTTCGTGAGTTGGTGTTGACAACTTCCCACAATGACATTGCTGGACATATGTGTGTGAGGAAAACCTACAATCACATATTAAGACATTTCTTTTGGCCTTGGTTAAAGAGGGATGTTTCTGAGTTCATCAAAACTTGTCACACCTGTCAATTAACTGGTAAACCTAATCAAACTATTAAGCCGGTACCACTGTTTCTTATTCCTGTACTCAGCCAACCTTTTTGAGTATCTGATTATTGACTGTGTAGGTCCTTTGACCCGTTCTAAAAAAGGGTAGTAGTTACCTGTTCACTGTGATGTGTCAGACCACTAGGTTTCCGGCTGCCTATCCTCTCCGGTCTACCACGACTAAGTCTGTGCTAAACGCTTTAACTCTTGTTTATCTCACTGTTTGGAATCCCTAAGGTAATTCAGAGTGATCAAGGATCTAATTTGATCTCTAATCTGTTTGGTCAGGTCCTTCAACAGCTTCATATTAAACACAATTTGTCTAGCGCCTATCACGCGCAAAGTCAAGGAGCACTGGAAAGTTTCCAGCAAACACTTTGGGGGTTGCCTTGGTTACTGTTAGCCGCTAGGGAGGTTACACAGGAGAGCACGGGTTTTCAGTCCAAATGACCTTGTTTGGACATAGGGTGCATTGACTTCTATCTGTTCTCCAGGATGACAGGAAGTCTCCCGAGCCCCCTCAGTCCCTGTTATCTTATGTGTTTGATTTCCGACAACACCTGTACGCCGCCGGTAAAATGGCTAAAGAGAAGCTACCGTCTTCACAGGAGAGGATGAAGGGCATATTTGATCGGCAAACTGAGCCTCGTCACTTTAGTCCAGGTGAACGGGTTCTTGCTCTGTTGCCAATTGTTGGTTCTCCTTTTCAAGCCAAGTTTCATATACGTTTGTGCGCCAGTGCACTGAGAAAAACGATTTAGTTGCCACTCCAGAACGAAGAAAAGCACACCAACGGTGCCATATAAATTTGTTGAAACCGAATTATGCACTTTGCTCTGAGACTGAAGATGCTAGGTCCGTGCATGGGGAGGAAGATGTTCCTGGACCCGACGATTGCATACTGCAGGGTAGATTGAAAAATTCAGAGACACAGAGACACTGGATGTTTTAGACCGCCTTCTCGCTCATCTCGCTCAATACCAGGGACCGTCCATGTTGGTCCCTGGTATTGTGGGGGGGGGGGGTGAATACCCTCCCACACTGTCTACCGAATTCATTCTATTTGCTCTCGTTTTCCTTAATAGGTTGTCGGTGGGCGGAGCCGGGAGGGTCGTCAGCGAAATGGGAAACACATGGGCTCCGATGTGTCCCAGGATAAATGCACCTCTTCCCCATTCATTGAGACTCTCTCCATGCAGACACAATGATAGATTTAGGTTGTTTTGTTTATTTGCGTTGACACCTTTCAACACACCTCATCATCACATTTATGCATGCAACCACTCCCTTACATTCCCGATTACTGACTACACTCATCCCTGTAACGGTAATTGTATTTAGTTAACTTTGGTTATTAAATATATTTTGTTATTCCTTATCTCCACATTGTCTCCCTTTTTGTTACGAACTTCGAGCCGGTTCGTGACAATATAAAAACCCTTGAATGAGTAAGTGTGTAAATATTTGACTGGTACTGTATATCAGGTCAGAGATATAAGGTCACAGGCCTTTGAAAGAAGCGGTAATCCAAGCGACAACCAACTTGTCACGCCCTGATCTGTTTCACCTGTTATGTGATTGTTTCCTCCCCCTCCAGGTGTCACTTATTTTCCCCAGTGTATTTATCCCTGTGTTTCCTGTCTCTCTGTGCCAGTTTGTTTAGTCAACCAGCGTGTTTTCCTGTTATCCTTTTGCTATTCTACTTTTTCTAGTCCTCCTGGTTTTGACCCTGGCCTGTTTCTGTACCTGCCTGCCTGACCATTCTGCCTGCCTACCACTCTGTACCTCCTGGACTCTGATCTGGTTTTCACCTTTTTGCCTGTCCACGACCATTCTCTTGCCTACCCCTTTTGCATTGTTAAACATTGTAAGACTCCAACCATCTGCCTCTTGTGTCTGCATCTGAGTCTCACCTTGTGCTTTGATACAACTCTGCATTTCAATAACCCAGCCCAAGGCATCTTCCCTCTCCAATATTAAGCATAGCAAACAATATTAATTAGATGGATGTTTCTCATAGTATGTGTCCCAAATGGCTCCCTATATATTGCACTACTATGGTCAAAAGTAGTGCACTACATAGGGAATAGGGTGCCACTTGAAGACTCTTTGGCCTCTAACAGTGTCTTCCTCCATATCACCAGCTAATTTCCTCGGGTTGCATGCATCATTATTGACACCTGTGATAAAGATGAGCAAAAAAGACTATGAAAATATATAATAAAAAAATACTGAACTGTATGCTCAAAACATCTGAAAATTATATAGAGAATCCTTCCAGATCCTTGATATTCTTATGGCTTATGGACTGCCCTATTCAATTCAAACCACAGGGTTGTAATGAGGTTCAAGTCTGGAGATTGGCCATTGCAAAATGTTGATTTTTGTGGTAAACCATTTCTTTGTGGATTGTGCTTGGGGTTATTGTCTTGCTGGAAAAGATCCACTTGTGACCAAGTTTCAGCCTCCTGGCAGAGGCAACCAGGATTTCGGCTAAAGTTGAGCCATTTTTTTTTTTACATTCAGCATCACTACATCAAGGGAAAAATAGTATTCTATCTAACAAAGATATCCACATATTTCAGGATGTTGTGTATCCCTGGGAAAAATCTGAATTAATGTAAACATAACAGTTTTGAAAACATAACTTGTCCAAAAAAAGTGGTCTCGAGACAAATTACCCTGGTTATTTCCTTGTTGTTGAAAAAAAACGGAAGCACATTCAGAAAATAACCTCATACAAACTGTAGAATATAGTGGTGCATCTTTTGATGTTATGGGGCTGTTTTGCTTCCACTGGTACTGGGGCCAACGGCATCATGGGACCTTATCAAGTAGCAGGACATTTTAGCCAAAAACCTCGTTGCCTTTTCCAGGAGGCTGACACTTGGCCGCAAAGTGGACCTTCCAGCAAGACAATAACAGCAAGCACACTTTCAAATCCACCAAGAAAATGTTCATTGACCACAAAATCCACATTTTGCAAATGCCAGTCTCCGGACTTAAATCCCATTAAAACCCTGTGGTTTGAATTGAAGAGGGCCGTCCATTAGCGAAGTTGAATGATATCAAAGATCTGGAAAACATCTGTATGGGAACAATGGTGTAAGGTCCCTCCCAATGTGTTCTCCAATCTGATAAAACATATTAGAAAAAGGCTCAGGGTCGTTATCCTTCCAATGGTAGGGCGCTGGGAACAGGGTTGCCAATTATTTTGACCTCAATCTTTTTGAGGTTTATCAAAAATTATTTGTTAAACAAAATCTCTTTCTCTGAGAAATTGTATTAGTATAAAATATACATTTAAAAAAAAATAATTCTACAATATATTTCAGTATTTCTACATATATTTGTTTATTACTCATCTTTATCAAGGGTGCCAATAATTATGGACACCACTGTCTGTTCAACAAGGTTAATAAACCTAATGGATTATGCGACTACAAAACCCTATTCCATAACATCTTTAGTGACTGAGTTAATGGTCATTAACACTGACACACAACCCTTTTCCATAACATTTTTAGTGACTGAGTTAAGGGTCATTACCACTGACACACAACCCTTTTCCATAACATCTTTAGTGACTGAGTTAAGGGTCATTAACACTGACACACAACCCTTTTCCATAACATCTTTAGTGACTGAGTTAAGGGTCATTAACACTGACACACAACCCTTTTCCATAACATCTTTAGTGACTGAGTTAAGGGTCATTAACACTGACACACAACCCTTTTCCATAACATCTTTAGTGACTGAGTTAAGGGTCATTAACACACAACCCTTTTCCATAACATCTTTAGTGACTGAGTTAAAGTTGTGTTGAACCGTTTCTTTGAACATGTTACATTAACCTTTCCATGGAACATGAACCTTTCCATGTTACATTAACCTTTCCATGGAACATTAACCTTTCCATGGAACATTAACCTTTCCATGGAACATTAACCTTTCCATGGAACATTAACCTTTCCATGGAACATTAACCTTTCCATGGAACATTAACCTTTCCATGGAACATTAACCTTTCCATGGAACATTAACCTTTCCATGTTACATTAACCTTTCCATGTTACGTTAACCTTTCCATGTTACATTAACCTTTCCACCTGGAGAAATGTAATTCTGACACTTTAATGATTAACCGATGGGACGTGTTGGATCTTAGGATTTTCCTTCATCTACAGCCACGTTACTATACAGTATGTCAAGAACATTAAATACCATAGCAACATAGGTGACCCCCCCACACATCTAACTTAAACCCCTTAAAACTTATGTATAGTCAATTCCTGATGAGTACCGATCAGATTGCACGTCACAATTTAAATATATAATTTTGAATATTGCACAGTTTACCCACCTTTCCTGACTCCCTCCTCCTTACAGAGACGTATCCAGGTCACGGCACCAATGTAACCAACTGTAATTTGAAGCAGTTCTATTTATCAGGAGTGGATGGTCGTCCAAAAATACAGTAAATCCATCCATTACTCACACTGCACGATGAGCTCCATCTGGCTCACAGAGACCTATCTGGGTCACGGCACCAACGTAAACCAACCGTTTTTCAAACCAATTGCATTTCTCAGAAATGTACTGTAAAAACACTGTACATCCAGAATACTCACACTGCACCGTGAGCTCCACCAGTGCTTCCCGAGGCTTGACGTTGAAGCCGTTGTACTGGCTGGTGGCGCAGCGGTAGGTTCCCGTCATCTCACGGGACACATTCACGATGCGCAGTGCGCCGTCGTAGCTCTCTGTCTGAAGGCCGCCGTCGGGCATGGGCACCTCTTTGTCGGCCCTCGACCAGAGGATGATGGGCTTAGGCTTCCCGGAGACCAAGCACTGGAGTTCCACCGTGTCACCCTCCTGGACCACCAAGGGGGATTTGTCCCGCGGCACCGTTAATTCCGGGGGAACTGGGAGAGAAAGGGAGAGAGAAACTTTACATTACTTTCTGGGATGTTACTTTATCATATGATATGTAACGTGATGTTACTTTATCATATGATATGTAACGTGATGTTACTTTATCTTATGATATGTAGCGTGATGGTACTCTACGTAACTTTACTTTATGGCAGTGGTTATCAAACTCTGATACAGGAGAGCTAGGTTTTATTTCAACCCAGCGTTAACACCTGATTCAACTAATCAATGAATCCCCTAGACCTTGATTAGCTGAATCTGGTGGGCAAGAACCAAAGCCTGCACACCCTGTAGTTCTCCAACCAAAA
>NC_056439.1:47721358-47756358 GCF_018296145.1 Oncorhynchus tshawytscha | reverse complement strand
ATGATGTGAATCAGCCTGCTGCATTCGATGGTATTTACATTTGTAAGTAATGGAATCCACCTCGTGCTCCGATAGTTACGTAAGCCGTTTTACTTACATGGAAGAAAAGAATTAAGGATATTTCACACTAAATTAAATTAGTCACATGCTTCGTACACAACAGATGTATACTAACAGTGAAAGGCTTTCTTATGGGCCCTTCCCAACAATGCAGAGAGAAAAAAATAATCAAAAAAATAATAATCACCAGGAATAAATACACAATAAGTAACAATAACTCAGCCTGGTCTCATAGACTGGACGTAACATAGTACACGTAAATCCGGGACACACAAATGAGTATGATAAGTTATGTTCGGTATGGTTACATAAGACAGAAGAAGGTTACTTAAGGCAAAAATGAACGGAGGGTAATTGGTCGGCTTATAAAGTGAACGTCTAGCAACCCAAAGGTTGCGTATTCAAATCTCATCACGGACAATTTAAGCATTTTATCTTATTAGCAACTTTGCAAATAGTTACTACATTTGAGCTACTTTGCAACTAATTAGAATGTTAGATAACCTTTTCCCTAACCTTAACCCTTAGCCTTAACCCTAACCCCTAGCCAAGCTAGAGTTAGTTTATTGTCAGGATAAACAGCTCTGTTGAGATTACCAAATTAAAATTAAACCTAGGACTTGCCGTAACTTGACTCTCTGCCTCACAAGTTACTTTCCTAGACTGTCTGTGTGAAGATTACCGTCTAACCTTGTTTCATGCCGTCTCATAAGTAGTCATATAAAAGCTCTTTTAATGGCTGTATTCATGCGAGGGCATCAGATTCCCAATCTCACCTCAGAGGCTTTATGTGCTCATGCAAGGAGACTCCAGCCATTCAGGCTCAATTACGCTATTGATTAAGTTGCAAATTCTCCGATGAAAGGTGAGTCAAGCTGACCCCCTGCATGCATGCAGTGATCCGCCTGAGACACTGCTGCGTTTTTACTGGGGGGGGCAGAGAGGGTATTATTTATACAGCTTCCCTCTAATGCTGTCACTTCGCTGCTCAGTTACATTTGCTGCCCTGCATGTAAATCAACATGTTAATCAGATATTCATCAAATTTGTTCCTAAATCATTTATTTGGCTCGCATCCTATTTCCTTTAATGACTTGTAAATGAGGGCTGTGGGTGAGAGTGGAGCAATAGCTGGCCCAGGACCCTAGAGTGAAGACGGGGCCCAGTGGACACTGATGGGCTGACGGGGCCAGCTGCAGAAGTTCTCTAGGGGAGAGAGAAAAGGAAAGGAAGAGAGAGCAGAGCAGAGCAGAGCAGAGGACGGGAGAGGAAGAGCGCGGAGGGGAGAGGGCGGAGGGGAGAGGAAGAGCGCGGAGGGGAGAGGGAGAGGGCGGAGGAGAGTTTAAGAGGGCGGACAGGAGAGGAAGAGGGATAAAGGGAGAGGATGAGGGAGGAGGGGAGAGGAAGAAGGAGGAGGCGAGGAGAAGAGAGGAGTGAAGAAGAGGGAGGAGGGGAAGGAGGGGAGAGAGATGATGGGAGGAGAAGGCAGAGAAGAGAGCGGAACAGAGCAGGGGAAAGGAGAGGACGGGAGGGGAGAAAAGGGGAGGAGAGGAAGAGCAGAGAAGGGATGGGTGGTGGGGAGAGCAGAGCAGAGGAAAAGGGATGGGAGGAGGGGAGATCAGAGGAGAGAGCATCAGAAACAGCGTGTCTATCTCTCCAAATGGTAATCACGGTCCCACAGTGCTTTTCTTCCTGCCACTGAAGCGCCTGCAGTGTACTCTGTGCTCATCAGGTATGAGTATAGGAGAGATGGAATGGCAGGGTTACACAATTCATTCAGTGGGAGAGATAATGTGTGTGACACAGGGATTGGCAGGCACGGCTTTAAAAAAGGGAATTCACAACATACACTACCGTTCAAAAGTTTGGGGTCACTTAGACATGTCCTTGTTGTTGAAAGAAAAGCTACTTTTTTTGTCCATTAAAATAACATCAAATTGATCCGAAATACAGTGTAGACATTGCTAATGAACAGTCCTGTGTTCCAATGGCACGTTGTGTTAGCTAATCCAAGTTTATCATTTTAAAAGGGCTAATTGATCAATAGAAAACCCTTTTGTAATTATGTTAGTACAGCTGAAAACCGTTGTTCTGATTAAAGAAGCAATAATACTGGCCTTCTTTAGACTAGTTCAGTATCTGGAGCACCAGCATTGTGGGTTCGATTGCAGGCTCAAAATGGCCAAAAACAAAGAACTTTCTTCTGAAACTTGTCAGCCTATTCTTGTTCTGAGAAATTAAGGATATTCCATTTGAGAAATAGCCAAGAAACTGAAGATCTCATACAATGCTGTGTACTAGTACTCCCTTTACAGAACAGCGCAAACTGGCACTAACCAGAATAGAAAGAGGAGTGGGAGGCCCCGGTACACAACTGAGCGAGAGGACAAGTACATTAGAGTGTCTAGTTTGAGAAACAGACGCCTCACAAGTCATCAACTGACAGCTTCATTAAATAGTACCCGCAAAACAGCAGTCTCAACTTCAACAGTGAAGAGGCGACTCCGGGATGCTGGCCTTCTAGGCAGAGTTCATCTGTCCAGTGTCTGTTCTTTTGCCCATCTTAATCTCTTCTTTATTATTATTAAATATATATATATATTTTTTACATATTTTTTTGTTTGTTCTTTATACAACCCAATAGGTCGTTATCGATAAAACATCACAATAAGGTGCAGTGTGTTCGATTTTCCTGCTGGGGGGTGAGAAGGTTCCTTCTCGAAATGCAACAATAAGATATAATAATAATAAGAATATGAATATAAAGTAAATGGCTCAGTAGAATAGAATAAACATTTTAGCATCAGTATAATAGAGGAAGGTACAATTTACAGAATTATTATTTACACGTGTATAAACGTGTATATTACACGTGATTAACTGGACAGCAATGTGAGTGTTAAATCACGATTGCTACTGACAGACATGAATAGGCTACATTGATTGATGGACCAAATCAAATTGGCTAGCTAGCTAATAACAGATCATGTCAATATGGCTAGTTAACAAGCTAACTTCCAGGGTATAAACTAGATGGCTAGTTAACAAGCTAACTTCCAGGGTATAAACTAGATGACTAGTTAGCAAGCTAACTTCCAGGGGATAAACTAGATAGCTAGTTAACAAGCTAACTTCCAGGGGATAAACTAGATAGCTAGTTAACAAGCTAACTTCCAGGGTATAAACTAGATGGCTAGTTAACAAGCTAACTTCCAGGGTATAAACTAGATAGCTAGTTAACAAGCTAACTTCCAGGGTATAAACTAGATGACTAGTTAGCAAGCTAACTTCCAGGGGATAAACTAGATAGCTAGTTAACAAGCTAACTTCCAGGGGATAAACTAGATGGCTAGTTAGCAAGCTAATAACAGATCATGTCAATATGGCTAGTTAACAAGCTAACTTTCAAGGGATGAACTAGATGGCTAGTTAACAAGCTAACTTTCAAGGGATGAACTAGATGGCTACATTATCTTGCCATCTATAGTGGTGATGACGGTAGTCCAACAAACAACTTTACCAGGACGTGCCGATGTCAGGCTTTGTCCAAAAACCTAATCTCTGATGAAGCAAGCTAAATGACACATGTTGTTAGCTTAGCTAGCTAACTAGCTACATGCCATATGGATAGGCTACCCTCACGGACTGTATCTGAAATGACATGATCAGTTGATGTTTACTGATCATGAAAAGCATGCAGTTACTTCCCGTATAACTCTGATGATAGAGCTAAACGTGGAATAATCTGAAATGTGTAGTTGTGACTCTGCTCTTTAAGAGGTGATGGTATTAAAACCAAATAGTTATAACATTCATTTAACAATCCCTGAAAAAACAGCACGCAGTTGTCAATGGTTTAAGCCATATCGAACAGTCTGCACCGTATTGTGACATTTTATAGATAACAACCTATTTGCCAGGAAATGCCCCATTGTGGCGTTTTACTGATAACCCCCCCCCCACACACACACACACACACACACACCTCCAGTAGATCCCAGAGAGAGTGAGAGAAATACAGTACAGAAACACTATTGACTTGAACCCCGCAAACATATGACATAACCAGAGAGCACTTTGACTGATCCTCCACCTGCTTTTAAATGAGGACAGTTTCTTCGATAGCAACCCACTCATTAATAACACCTGACTGACAGCCAGAGAAGACCATTGACGGGCGCCCTTTTCTGCTGAGGCAAACCCCAGCGCTGCCGCCAACCCAGGACTCACATCAAAATAAGGAAGCTATGCCGTATAACTGGACTGTTTGCCTGCCCCCCCCCCCCAAAAAAATAAACAAAATATATCTCAACTGCCTATTCTGTTTGCCTCATGGAGAAACAGACCAAGTGGAGATGATGTGTAAATAAATAAAACGTGGGTTTCATGACAGAGTGCATGGTCAGCAAGCCCAGCTCACCTCCAGTCTGGCTCTGCTTGCCTGCCTGCCCCCTCAACTGCTAAATAAGTTAGAAACCACAGAGTCAGGTAAATTTCCTCCTGCACGGTCGTCTGCTGAACGCCTTTAATAGCACCGTAGCACCGTAGTACTGAACGGCCCCTCTCTCTCTCTCAAGATATTGCGTTTTGCAGTCCGGTTGTATTACGCTAGCTAAAGTTATTGATGATGTTGTCAGATCAATGTGTCATCATGGCTGAGGGATTACCTGACAGTTTACTCCAAACAGGATGCGGGATTTACTACATCCACCCTCCACTCTCGGAAACACTCAACAGTTTGTCTCTTTTTCACAGTGCAGGCATCTTTCAGTGGCTGCCTCGTTTGTCTTTTTTCAGAGTATCAGTCCTTTCATCTATTTTCTCTCTCTTTTTTTTCTGAGCATCAGTACTTTCGTCTCTTCAGTCCTATTCACCAATACCAAGGAAACCAAAATGGCACACCTGAATCGCATTCTGTAACTATTATTATTAAACATCATAAACTTCCATTAACATCAGTAACTCTCCCACAATACAATCGTCCAATGTTTGTCTTTTCTGGTGTTTTCCCAGCGCACAATGACAGGTCACTACTGAAATGACCATTGAGGCCCAATGTAAGTGGGCCCAGAGTAAAGTGGCAGGCAGGAAGACAGTGAGATTACTTGAAGTGCAATCCCCCTCTGTAGCTGTAATATTGCTTATTCAGTTGGGCCTATCCTCCATCCTTTCCTCAACCCCCCCCCACCCCCCACTCAAATGAGATTCTGCCATCTGTGCGTGTCAGCGGGGCAGTGTGGCAGAGCTTGTAAACGTCTCTCCATGTCACTGGAGGCTGGATATCTTATCTGGGAGAAGCAGTTTGAATGAACCACCCCTCTTCCATCAGAGCAGCTGCACAGAGCGTATCAAGGCTATTGTCTGAGCAGTTCTCTGTTATTTTTGTCATCCTTGAAACCCGTGTAAAAAGAACTCTGATAAAGGATCAGGGAGACAGCTGTCTTCTATTCAACCATTATAACAAGAGTCTACAAAAATCGCCGAAAAACACGGCTGTGGTGACGTTGTAATCTCCTTGGTTGGTGAATAACAACAATATGAGTTATGTCTGTCTGTCTTATGTTGACATATCATGGGGTTACACTGGCACACCAGTTGTGTGATGTAATGATCATGCAGTACGTTGAGCACTAATACAAAGTGTATCATATTTTAACAGTTACTAGACATCCCACTACAGTATTCAACATTGCTTGAGGTTTTTACAGACTAAGAGTCGCAATCTTGCCACAAAGAACCAAAACAATACTTAGAATGGAATGGATGGATGGGTTTTTCTTTGTAGGGAACCAAAAAATGCTGAGTGTGTGGTGTCAGTATTGCCTTTCCCTTTGTGTATTCTACCACCCTGGTCTCTAGTTGAGTAAAGCCTGACGTGGGTCTTCTACCACCCTGGTCTCTAGCTGAGTAAAGCCTGACCTGGGTCTTCTACCACCCTGGTCTCTCTAGCGGAGTAAAGCCTGACCTGGGTCTTCTACCACCCTGGTCTCTCTAGCTGAGTAAAGCCTGACCTGGGTCTTCTACCACCCTGGTCTCTAGCTGAGTAAAGCCTGACCTGGGACTTCTACCACCCTGGCGTGTAGCTGAGTAAAGCCTGACCTGGGCCTTCTACCACCCTGGTCCTAGCGTGAGCTGAGTAAAGCCTGACCTGGGTCTTCTACCACCCTGGTCTCTAGCTGAGTAAAGCCTGACCTGGGTCTTCTACCAACCTGGCGTGTGCTGAGTAAAGACTGACCTGGGACTTCTACCACCCTGGCGTGAGCTGAGTAAAGCCTGACCTGGGTCTTCTACCACCCTGGTCTCTCTAGCAGAGTAAAGCCTGACCTGGGTCTTCTACCACCCTGGTCTCTAGCTGAGTAAAGCCAGAACTGGGCCTTCTACCACCCTGGTCTCTAGCTGAGTAAAGCCTGACCTGGGCCTTCTACCACCCTGGTCTCTAGCTGAGTAAAGCCTGACCTGGGCCTTCTACCACCCTGGTCTCTAGCTGAGTAAAGCCTGACCTGGGTCTTCTACCACCCTGGAGTGAGCTGAGTAAAGCCTGACCTGGGTCGTCTACCACCCTGGCGTGAGCTGAGTAAAGCCTGACCTGGGTATTCTACCACCCTGGCGTGAGCTGCCTCTAGTCCTTCTCTCAACAGACTGATCTCCTGCCTTGGTAAAACATCTGACTCCCCTTAACTAACCACCACTCCTTTCACACACACACACACACACACACACACACACACACACACACACACACACACACACACACACACACACACACACACACACACACACACACACACACACACACACACACACACACACACACACACACACTCTTTCTCTCTTCCTTCCCAATGCAAATGTGGAGCTTTCAGTTATCCGACTTAGTGTGCTGTCAGAGCCCAAGACTGACTCCACTGACTCCACAGACATTAATGGATCCCCTCTCAAAACCTGCAGCTTATATCCGTCCCGAGGTGCCAGGAGATTTCTGCACACAGACGATCCGCTTTGGAGAGGGCGTGACTGTGAAATAAGATGCTACAGCTGCAGCAGCAGTGGCCCCGGCAAGTTACAGGTTCATCTGAGCCTCACATGGAATGAAAATGACTTTTTTGGGGGGTCAGTTACCCACAATTCTGTTAGCTGGCTGTCTAGAAACGTTTCTTGATGACTGACATTTGTGACAGAAAGATGATTAAAGGCGCATGAAGCCAAATTAACTTCAGATTGTACTAATGACCGTACAAACATATGAACGTAAACCATTAACGTAGCGAGCCATGATAGATCACATATGGTCCAGCCCCGTTAGAATAGGACTCACAGCTTCTTCCTAAATGGGAGTCTGAGTGGGTGCTTGTCCGAGGCAAGAGAAAGGGGTGGGTGGGGTTATAAAGTAGATTGTTTGCTCTTCTCTGTCGAATAAGTATTTCTAGTCCATTTGAGGAGGTAAAGTAGCATCACAAACATCCAAGAGTATATGACAGGAGCCTGGGTAAAAAAACATCATTACATAGGAATCAATAAAAGAGGCGTACTGGTAGACATGTTGTCTTTTCCTTTTTCCTCACAAAAAAAGATCACTACAGGGAACACTACAGGAAACACTACAGGGAACACTACTGGGAACACTACAGGGAACACTACTGGGAACACTACTGGGAACACTACTGGGAACACTATAGGGAACACTACAGGGAACACTACAGGGAACACTACTGGGAACACTACAAGGAGCACTACAAGGAGCACTACAGGGAATACTACAGGAAATACTACAGGGAACACTACAGGGAGCACTACAGGGAATACTACAGGGAATACTACAGGGAACACTACAGGGAACACTACAGGGAACACTACAGGGAACACTACAGGGAACACTACTGGGAACACTACAGGGAGCACTATAGGGAACACTACTGGGAACACTACAGGGAACACTACAGGGAGCACTACAGGGAACACTACAGGGAACACTACAGGGAACACTACTGGGAACACTACAGGGAGCACTATAGGGAACACTACTGGGAACACTACAGGGAGCACTATAGGGAACACTACAGGGAGCACTACAGGGAGCACTACAGGGAGCACTACAGGGAGCACTACTGGGAGCACTACTGGGAATACTACAGGAAAGACTACTGGGAACACTACAGGGAGCACTACAGGGAACACTACAGGGAACACTACAGGAAACACTACAGGGAACACTACAGGGAACACTACAGAGAGCACTACAGGGAGCACTACAGGGAACACTACAGGGAGCACTACTGGGAACACTACAGGGAGCACTACTGGGAACACTACAGGAAACACTACTGGGAACACTACAGGGAGCACTACAGGGAACACTACAGGGAGCACTACTGGGAACACTACAGGAAACACTACTGGGAACACTACAGGGAGCACTACTGGGAACACTACAGGGAGCACTACTGGGAACACTACAGGGAGCACTACTGGGAACACTACTGGGAACACTACAGGGAGCACTACAGGGAGCACTACAGGGAGCACTACAGGGAACACTACAGGGAGCACTACTGGGAATACTACAGGAAAGACTACTGGGAACACTACAGGGAGCACTACAGGGAACACTACAGGGAACACTACAGGGAACACTACAGGGAGCACTAGTGGGAACACTACAGGGAGCACTAGTGGGAACACTACTGAGAAAACTAGTGGGAGCACTACTGAGAACACTAGTGGGAGCACTACTGGGAACACTAGTGGGAGCACTACTGGGAACACTAGTGGGAGCACTACTGAGAACACTAGTGGGAGCACTACTGAGAACACTACTGGGTGCAGTACTGGGAGCACTACTGAGAACACTAGTGGGAGCACTACTGGGAGCAGTACTGAGAACACTACTGAGAACACTAGTGGGAGCACTACTGAGAACACTAGTGGGAGCACCAAACAGTAAGCATGTGTTTCTTTTCTTTAATTTTCCTCATTGTCCCCCGAGGGTCGAGGGTCGTTATATCCCTGTACCAGATAGTCCTTCACTGATTACACACACAGCCCAGCGGCAAGGCTATTAGTGGGGAATCAAACACACACTGGTGATATTTGGTCTGAATACACCAGTTTACAAGCATTCTTCACACATTCAATTCAACAATAAACATCTGATATGACCTTTTAGAATGGTTACTACCTTGGGTAATTTATTAGGCCTGAATTCTAACTTGAGATATGTGTGAATGTAACTTCAGTGTTTGTGCAAATCTTCCATTGACCTCAATGTGTGAATGATGTGAAAGTTTGGCCCTTGGATCATCATAGCTAGGCTTTTCCTTAGGCTACCTAAGGAATATTTTGGTAATATTTTGGGAGCTTATCCGGTATAAATGGCAATAATTGAGGGCTTATCTGAGCTCAACCTATTACCCTACACCTCCAAGGCCTTACCTCGGACCACAATGGTGGTAGACTTCTTAGCCGGGTTGCCCACGTTGTTGCTGGCCACACAGCTGTAAACGCCTGCTTCTTCTATGGAGATGGCTGGCAACGTGAGGGTCCCTCCGTTAAGGACGCTCTTCTTGGGCAGCTCATCTGCGCTGTGCACCCAGGTAAGTGTGGGTGTGGGATCACCCCCGGAGGTCACACACACCAGGGTCACGGTCTGCCCGGGGTTCACCACGATGGGGTCCTCCACCAGCAGCTTAATGGTGGGGGATGCTGAAAACACAAGATTCAAATTGAAAACATTATATTTGTATTTATTAGGGATCCTCATTAGCTGTTTCCAAGGCAGCAGCTAGTCTTCCTGGGGTCCAAACACATTAAGGCACTTACATTACATATAAAACAAAACATAAAACATTACATTATGTAACACTATTACACCACTACATATCTACAATACAAAATGTCCAATACCACCACAAAACAATATTATAATGTACGTGTGTGTTAGAGTGTGTGTGCTAGTGCTTATGCGTGTGTCTGTACCTGTATGTGTGTCTCTTCATGGTCCTTGCTGTTCCATAAGGTGTATTTGTACCAGTTTTGTTTTTTTAAATCAGATTTTTTATATTTTTTATGGAAAAAACGTAATTAAAATCACCCGCCAGCAACTCAATTAGGTTCTTTAGATGAGAGGTATGAAAAGTGAAACTAGAATTAGTGGCGGAAGCAGGGAAATAGCTCCACCCTCTCTCTCTCTTTGGTTGTTTCGGCCAAATGTCCCCTCCATTTCGAAATTCAAATGCGCACAACTGTGAAATCTGTACAAATAATCAGCATGTTTCGGCCAAGTCTATGGGCCAAATGTCCCCTCCACATCGAAATTCAAATGCGCACAACTGTGAAATCTGTACAAATAATCAGGGACGATAAATCAGCGGAACAATTGTTCCTCGTTATTTGTCACATCCCACATTACAATACCATTTACTGTATGTTACGTACCTCTGTCCCTGGGAAATGTGTCAATAGTCAACAAACAAGTCAATAGGTACTGTAACTGCTGAACACTGAGTAGTATTTACCTCTTAATGATGCTCTGAAATGGTACCTTTGTCACAACGTCCAATCTGATAGAAAGTCAATCATGATTTTTCTGTTTCCTGAAAACCAATATCCTAGTTGACATTTGGTTCTATAGTGTAGCTATATAGTTGGTATTAGGGTGTAAGCTCATAACCCAGCTAACACATAACATTCTGAGAACCATATGTTTTTTAGAGCTTGGTGTGAGCATGGTTGTCTAATGGTTATTTTGCATCTAAACCTTCCCACATGGGGTCTGGGAATGGTTTCCTAACGTATAACGTATCATACAGGTTTCATCATGTTCACAGAATGTTCAGAGAACCTTAAGAAATATTGTTCTTTGTGGGAATTTCAGTACTTCAGCATAACGTTTCCTACAGGTTTCCTCATGGTTCTATTTAAAGTAATGTTCTCAGAACATTCAGAGAACTTTCTTCTTTTGCAATTTAAAAAAAACTTTAGTAACATTCAGAGAATGTTCGAAGAATGTTCATTCCATTCTCAGCGTCAACAAAACAGGATGTAGAATAGAGAGTTAAGTGTGTTCAGGAGTGTTCACTTGATTTAATGAGTGCTTGTTTCCTTTAAAATGGGGTCTGTTTGAATAGACTACAATGAACAGCTTTGTATGAGTAAAAAAAAAGGATTGCTAGCTCCATCCTTGTGGCGCAGTGGCCTAATTCCACGGATATAGAACAGAAGATCATATGTTTAAATCTCACTGATGCTGTGTCACAATAAAATGCCTAAGAAATATATTTCCACGTGTCCCATCTATGCTTGGAGTTCAAACAAGTTAAACTAAGCTAGCAGTCTTATTGAAACATTCAGTGAACATTTTTAAGGGAGTTATTCAAAAACCTCCAAAAAGCCTTTACATTTCATTTAAAACATTCACAACATTTAGAGAATGTTCTCAGAATTTCCGTTCTCAGAATGTAAATAAAATCTCCTAGGAAAACTTTCAGTGAACCATAGTAAAACGTTCTCGGAACCTTTTCTGTTACATTGTCAGAATGTTTAAAAAACATTCAGTTTTACCGGTCAGGAAACATATGGCTTCGTTCCCAGAACTAATAGAAAACCAAAAACGTACGTTCCCACAACATCCAAGAAACCAAATGTGCAGGCTGGAATATCCATAGGCACATGGCTTCTCCATTCCAAGTAGTGGGATTACATGTCTATACGAGCATGGCATAAGCTAGCCTGCTGACGTACACTGTAAGTTCAATCAATGTGGTTTGCGGGGGAAAGGGCCAGAGCAGGAAACATGCAGGGCGGTGTATTGGGACCTTAATCATTATAGGTCTTGTGTGGCTGAAGCATCAGAGAGAAAAATGCAGATCGCAGAAGGGCCAAAGGTCATCATTGGGGAACAACAACAGGCGTCGAGGGAGCCACAGAGCAGCGCTAGGGGGCCACAGAGTATTTACTTAGGAATATACAGTGCATTCGGAAAGAATTCAGACCCTTTGCATTGTTCACATTTTGCTACATAAGAGCCTTATTCTAAAATTGATAAATATTTTTTTCCCCCTCATCAATACACAGACAATACCCCATAATTACAAAGCTAAAACAGGTTTTTGGACATTTTTGAAAATGTTATTAAAAATAAAATAAACAGAAATACCTTATTTACATAAGTATTCAGACCCTTTGCAATGAGATTCGAAATTGAGCTCAGGTGCATCCTGTTTTCATTGATCATCCTTGACTGGAGTCCACCTGTGGTAAATTAAATTAATTCGACATAATTTGGAAAGGCACACAGCTGTCTATATAAGGTCCCACAGTTGACAGTGCATGTCAGAGCAAAAACCAAGCCATGAGGTCGAAGGAATTGTCAGTAGAGCTCCGAGACAGGATTGTGTCGAAGCACAGATCTGGGGAAGTGTACCAAACAATGTCTGCTGCCTTGACAGTCCCCAAGAACACAGTGGCCTCTATTATTCTTAACTGGAAGAAGTTTGGAATCCACTCTTCCTAGAGGATACCCCAAACAGAAACCATGGATTACAGGCAACATTCGCACTGAACTAAGGGTAGAGCTGCCGCTTTCAAGGTGCGGGACTCTAACCCGGAAGCTAATAAGAAATCCCGCTATGCCCTCCGACAAACCATGAAACAGGCAAAGCGTCAATACAGGACTAAGATCGAATCGTACTACACCAGCTCTGACGCCCGTCGGATGTGGCAGGGCTTGCAAACTACTAGACTACAAAGGGAAGCACAGCTGCGAGCTGCCCTGTGACACGAGCCTACCAGACGACCTAAATCAATTCTATGCTAGCTTCGAGGCAAGCAACACCGAGGCATGCATGAGAGCATCAGCTGTTCCGGACGGCTATTGCGGACGACTTTAAACAGGTCAACATTCACAAGGCCGCTGGGCCAGATGAATTACCAGGACGTGTGCTCCGGGCTTGTGCTGACCAACTGGCAGGTGTCTTCACTGACATTTTCAACATGTCCCTGATGGAGTCTGTAATACTAACATGTTTCAAGCAGACCACCATAGACCTTGTGCCCAAGAACACTAAGGTAACCTACCTAAATGACTACAGACCCGTAGCACTCACATCCATAGCCATGAAGTGCTTTGAAAGGCTGGTCATGGCTCACATTAACACCATTATCCCAGAAACTCTAGACCCACTCCAATATGCACACTGCTCAAACAGATTCACAGATGATGCAATCTCTATTGCACTCCACACTGCCCTTTCCCACCAGGACAGAAGGAACACCTACGTGAGAATGCTATTCATTGACTACAGCTCAGCGTTCAACACAATGATGCCCTCAAAGCTCATCACTAAGCTAAGGATCCTGGGACTAAACACCTCCCTCTGCAACTGGATCCTGGACTTCCTGGCGGGCCGGCCCAGGTGGTGAGGGTAGGAAGCAACACATCTGCCACACTGATCCTGAACACTGGAGCCCATCAGTCCCCTCTCCTGTACTCCCTGTTCACCCACAACTGCATGGCCAGGCACAACACCATAATTAAGTTTGCAGACGACACAACAGTGGTAGGCCTTATCACCGACAACGTTGAGGCAGCCTATAAGGAGGAGGTCAGAGACCTGGCCGGGTGGTGCCAGAATAACAACCTATCCCTCAACGTGATCAAGACAAAGGAGATGATGGTGGACTACAGGAAGAGGAGGACAGAGCACGCCCCCATTGTCATCAACGGGACTGTAGTGGAGCAGGTTGAGAGCTTCAAGTTCCTTGGTGTCCACATCACCAACGAACTAGAATGGTCCAAACACACCAAGAGTCATTAAGAGGGCACGACAAAACCTATTCCCCCTCGGGAGACTGAAAAGACTTGGCATGGGTCCTCAGATCAGCGTTCAACACAATGATGCCCTCAAAGCTCATCACTAAGCTAAGGATCCTGGGACTAAACACCTCCCTCTGCAACTGGATCCTGGACTTCCTGGCGGGCCGGCCCAGGTGGTGAGGGTAGGAAGCAACACATCTGCCACACTGATCCTGAACACTGGAGCCCATCAGTCCCCTCTCCTGTACTCCCTGTTCACCCACAACTGCATGGCCAGGCACAACACCATAATTAAGTTTGCAGACGACACAACAGTGGTAGGCCTTATCACCGACAACGTTGAGGCAGCCTATAAGGAGGAGGTCAGAGACCTGGCCGGGTGGTGCCAGAATAACAACCTATCCCTCAACGTGATCAAGACAAAGGAGATGATGGTGGACTACAGGAAGAGGAGGACAGAGCACGCCCCCATTGTCATCAACGGGACTGTAGTGGAGCAGGTTGAGAGCTTCAAGTTCCTTGGTGTCCACATCACCAACGAACTAGAATGGTCCAAACACACCAAGAGTCATTAAGAGGGCACGACAAAACCTATTCCCCCTCGGGAGACTGAAAAGACTTGGCATGGGTCCTCAGATCCTCAAAAAGTTCTACAGCTGCAACATCGAGAGCATCCTGACTGGTTGCATCACGGCCTGGTACGGCAACCGCTCTGCCTCCGACCGCAAGGGGCTAGTGGCTAGTGCGTATGGCCCAGTACATCACTGGGGCTCAGCTGCCTGCCATCCAGGACCTCTACACCAGGCGGTGTCAGAGGAAGGCCCTAAAAATTGTCAAAGACCCCAGCCACCCCAGTCATAGACTGTTCTCTCTGCTACCGCATGGCAAGCGGTATTGGAGCGCCAAGTCTAGGACCAAAAGACACTAAACTGCTTTTACCCCCAAGCCATAAGACTCCTGAACAGGTAATCATATAGCTACACGGACTATTTACATTGTGTCCCGGAACCCCCCCCCCGAACCCCTCTTTTACGCTGCTGCTACTCTCTGTTTATCATCTATGCATAGTCACTTTAACTATACCTACATGTACAAATTACCTCAATTAGCTAGACTAACCGGTGCCCCCGCACATTGACTCTGTACCAGTACCCCCTGTATATAGCCTCGCTAATGTTATTTTTACTGTTTTCTTTCTTTATTTCTGTACTTATCAATTGTTACCTAATACCTATTTTTTACTTAAAAATTGCACTGTTGGTTAGGGCTTGTAAGTCAGAATTTCGATGTAAAGTCCACACCTGTTGTATTCGACGCACGTGACAAATGAACTTTGATTTGATTTCATGTGATAGAGCTGGTCGCCCAGCAAAACTGAGCAATCGGGGGAGAAGGGCCTTGGTCAGGGAGGTGACCAAGAACCCGATGGTCACTCTGACAGAGCTCCAGAGTTCCTCTGTGGAGATGGGAGAAACTTCCAGGGGAACAACAATCTCTGCAGCACTCCACCAATCAGGCCTTTATGGTAGAGTGGCCAAGGCACATGGCAGCCCGCATGAATTTCACCTTCCAACAGGACAATGACCCTAAGCACACAGCCAAGACAAAGCAAGAGGGGCTTTGGGACAATTCTCTGAATGTCCTTGAGTGGCCCAGCCACAGGGGTGCCAAGCTTGTAGCATACCCAAGAAGACTCAAGTCTGTAATCACTGCCAAAGATGCTTCAACAAAGTACTGAGTAAAGGGTATGAATAGTTATGTAAATGTAATAATTTGAAAAAATGTCTCAAAACTTGTTTTTGCTTTGTTATGGGGTATTGTGTGTAGTAGATTGATGAGGGGAGAAAAAACGATTTCATACATTTTAGAATGAATCTGTAACGTAACAAAATGTGGACAAAGTCAAGGGGTCTGAATACTTTCCGAATGCACTGTATAACCCCGGAACATGAATGGAGGTGTCCCCTAGGGGAACTTGGAGAGCAATCAGGGGTTAAAGTGGAGACATCTGGCCAACGGAGAGGACAACTGCAACTACGCAACCAAATCTAAATCTCAGCTAAATCTTCCCACCTCAGGAGAAGGTAAGGAAGGATGGGGCCTAATCTAGTGGCCCCAAACCTCTTAAAAGTCACAAATTGTGTTTCTAGTGTCAAGTACCTGCAGTCCTTTTTAAATTACAGTCACTTAATTTTGTTGTAAATTGAGACACCTGCAGATCTACTTGCTGTAATGGAGAGGTTTTGGACAAAGCCGGGATGAATTGACTATAATTAAGAGAGACAACGGGTGCTTATTGCTATTCATGGCGGAACTAGTGGATCCTTGAAGTTTGAGTGCTAAACAATACGAAGCAGGGTTCTCAGCCGCCCCAAAGCTTTACCTGTTTTGTTGGAGAGTTTGAAGAGGACATTCTTGTTGGTGATACCACACACATTCCGGACCGAGGCGATGCAGCTGTAGTTGGCGTAATCCTGAGGTCGAAGGTTCTTCAGCTTTAGAATCTTGGTCTCCCCCTGCAACTCAGAAAGAAACACAGTGTTGCACCGCCTTGTGCTGCACCGCCTTGCCCAGGCCTCTCGCTCTTAATGTGTCTTACAAAAGGGTAAGATAGCAGTGGTATTGACCTCGTCTCTTCATCTCACACACATCAAAGAGCTTCCTTGGCAGCGTTTCAACAATGAGCTCATTCCCCGTCTTCAAACAAGGAGTAGTATCTTTATACCAAGCTTTCCAATTCATTAAGTTCATTAGCTGTCTATTTGGATGTGCTTGAAACGGTGTGCTTGGAACAAATGTCAAGATGCATACATGTGCTATTAATACACACATCAATTATTTTACCAACAACAGCTGTTTTGTCTGCCCTCGTGTATACCTCCATCTTTGTGGCACTGGCAACATACTTCCAATATGCTACTTACGTTACTTATGTTCTTAGAGGCATGCTCCAGCACTTGGGTGACTAGTAAGTATTTTTTAACCCTTTACACTCATACCCATATACTGGTTGAAAATGGCATATTTGGAACGCAGTGGCTGTACACCAACATGCTATACATAACGTCAGAGCTCTGGCGATGTACGGGTTTTGACTGACAGCCGTTCTGAGCCGTTCCCTCTTCCCAACTTTCGCAAATGTTTTGCTGTCTGAGTGAGGGAAATGCTGTAACTTAAGAGGACTCAATGTATTTTGAAAATTAGACATTGAGTATTATAATAAATACCGCTTTGATGTCATACAAGTCAGCCAAACACACGTGAGTCCAAATGTGCACATCACAGTTACAGATCATAAAACTTCTCATATACAGTGTCAACATTTATGATCACTATGTTTGATGTAATGTTCCAAAATGACATGGAGTCATACCCTGGGTTGTTCTGAACACAATGAGCCTGTTTGTCCATTGAGGAGAACATTTGCCGCGGCACACGTACCTGAATGCACTCATAAGGAACTACGCGCACCAGAATTATGATCAGTTTCCCTGAATTGCATTGTAAAAGCCTAACACTGCAATATCATATTTTATAACTTAGTTGATCGTGTTGGCAATAGAACAGGCGTGCAAAATGTGTTCACCCAGATTGTTATTTATAATGGACCATTTTTGGATTCAGTAAACAGCAGTAATTGTGTGATGGCGGGGATGCAGGGTTGTGTCCCAAACAAAACAGCTACAAGTGTGCTTGGTCTAGTTCCTCAACGGCACAGCTAGGAGAGCTCAAAAAAGCACCTTATATGTAGTTGACTCTTCTTTGAGTCATAAAAGTGGATTGAAATTACAGTGCATTGGAGACACTAGTTATTTCTCTAACTCAATTCTGTGTATTTTTTTTTGTTTTATGTCACACCTAACCCACATTTTCCAGGAATATTTTTTGTTGTTGTTGGTGTTTTACCCAGTTTTTTCTCCCAATTTTCTCCCAATTTTTCTTTCCAATTACTATCTTGTCTCATTGCTGAAACTCCCCAAAGGGCTCAGTAGAGGCGAAGGTCAAGTCATGCGTCCTCTGAAACATGACCTGCCAAACCGCACTCCTTAACACTCACCCGCTTAACCCGGAAGCCAGCTGCACCAATGTGTCGGAGGAAACACCGTTCAACTGACGACCCATGTCAGCCTGCAGGCACCCGGCCCGCCACAAGGAGTCGCTAGAACGTGATGAACCCCCCCCGTCCGAACCCTCCCCTAACCCAGACGACGCTGGGCCAATTGTCCTTCGGCTTATGGGACTCCCGGTCATGGCCGGTTGTGACATAGCCTGGTATCGAACCCGGGTCTGTAGTGACACCACAAGCACTGCGATGCAGTACCTTAGACTGCTGTGCCACTCGGGAGGCCCCCAGGAATGTCAGACATACGACTCATTGTCAAAATGCTCTTATCTCTCCTGTCAACGAAGATTACTTTGCAAAAAGGGAAGAGATTAGATGACATGTTTTGAAAAGGCAGATGCCATTTTCCAACCTTTCACAGAAATTACCCTCACGAAACATCACCCCATTTGGGATTCAAGGGTTCCAATGGGAGACGTTCCAAATGCTGTGAAGGAGGTAAACACACTTAGTCTGATCTAAAAAATATGCATGAAAAGTAATGACTTAGGAGTTCCTTGATAGCTAAAATGCTGATCAGAGGGTTGGGTTGTTTGATCTAGCTCAGTTTTCTCAAACTCAAATTACCTGAAGGCCAGAAAAGTCCTCCTGAGGCCCTGATTCCAATAGGTCTGTTGGACATAGGGCTGTTACGGTGACCGTATTACCACCTCATCGGCGGTCACGAGTCATGGAGGCAGTCAAATTCCACATGACTGTTTGGTCACGGTAATTAAGCTTCTCTTCTCCAAGCTGTGATGTTGCTCACAGTCATTAGTAGCCTACCAAACCTGCTAACTACCTGGTACTCAGCACTCTATTGTCCCTCTAATCACTCTGACATCAATGCAAATCTAATCAAAAATCTAATCAAACACTTCATGAGAGCCCATGAGCTCATGTTGCACAACATTTCAATAGGCTATGCAATTGTGCGAGAAAACAGAGTGATGGCCTCTACTAAAAAAAGGAGGAACCCATCAGCTTACCATATTTATTTCTCAACTTTCCTAATATTGTGCACATTGTTTATCTTTACAACAGGAGCACAGCCTACCTGGCTGGCATGAAAATGAACCACAGGACAAGTGCTCTCCATTCACCATTTAAGTGAATAGATGACAAAAGGCTACCCGTTTCAAGACAGGTGCATGAAGATGGTCCATTCTAAATCCAAACAAATTTCACACCTACAGTACCAGTCAAAGGTTTTGACCCACCTACTCATTGAAGGGTTTTTCTTTGTCTTGATGACAGCTTTAAACATCAAGGCAAAGGGTGGCTACTTTGAAGAATCTCACATTTAAAGTATACACTACCGTTCAAAAGATTTGGGGTCACTTAGAAATGTCCTTGTTTTTGAAAGAAAAGCACATTTTTTGTCCATTAAAATAACATCAAATTGATCAGAAATACAGTGTAGACATTGTTAATGTTGTAAATGACTATTGTAGCTGGAAAAGGCTGATTTTTTAATGGAATATCTACATAGGTGTACAGAGACCTATTATCAGCAACCATCCCCCTGTGTTCCAATGGCACGTTGTGTTAGCTAATACAAGTTTATCATTTTAAAAGGCTAATTGATCATTAGAAAACCCTTTTGCAATTATGTTACAGTAGCACAGCTGAAAACTGTTGTTCTGATTAAAGAAGCAATAAAACTGGCCTTCTTTAGACTACGTGAGTATCTGGAGCATCAGCATTTGTGGGTTCGATTACGGGCTCAAAATGGCCAGAAACAATGACCCTTCTTTTTTTATTTTATTTTTTATTTTACCCCCTTTTTCTCCCCAATTTGGTATCCCCAATGGTATCCAATTGTTAGTAGCTACTATCTTGTCTCATCGCTACAACTCCCGTACGGGCTCGGGAGAGACGAAGGTTGAAAGTCATGCGTCCTCCGATAAACATCCCAACCAAGCCGCACTGCTTCTTAACACAGCGCGCATCCAACCCGGAAGGAAACACTGTGTCGGAGGAAACACCGTGCACCTGGCAACCTTGGTTGGCACGCACTGCGCCTGGCCCGCCACAGGAGTCGCTGGTGCGCGATGAGACAAGGATATCCCTAATGGCCAAGACCTCCCTAACCCGGACCTCCCGGTTGCGGCCGGTTACGACAGAGCCTGGGCGCGAACCCAGAGTCTCTGGTGGCACAGCTGGCGCTGCAGTACAGCGCCCTTAACCACTGCACCACCCGGGAGGCAAAACAATGACCTTTCTTCTGAAATTTGTCATTCTATTCTTGTTCTGAGAAATTAAGGCTATTCCATGCGAGAAATTGCCAAGAAACTCAAGATCTCGTACAATGCTGTGTATTACTCCCTTCACAGAACAGCGCAAACTGGCCCCAACCAGAATAGAAAGACCCTTGAATCCTTCGGTCTCAATGTAGACTTTGATCAGCGGCCATTTTTTTTTTCTTGTGATTTTTGTGACTTTGCCATTGTAATTGTTTGTAGGCTTATGTAGGCTAAATTGAATCTATGATCGTATGCTATCCATTTGTTTTTTGTAGGTTGTTCTTTGCATGTCATTTTAATATTTGAGAATTAACCAATGATATTAGGCCATACTTGGCCATGATTACAGAAACCTGTGTATGTCTTTTGGCACTATATAAACGAGTCACCCTGCAGTGTTTGTGATTATACCCTGATGAAGACAGCTTGCCTGTCGAAACATTGGACATTACATTTTTGCACCTGAGCTCTTAAGAGTGTGCAGCTCTCCTTTATTTTCAAACACTCCCTGAAACAATTCTGTGAGCAGGCTTTTCTAATCGACCTGGCCCGGGTATACTGGAAGGATATTGACCTCATCCCGTCGGTAGAGGATTCCTGGTTGTTCTTTAAAAAGTGCTTTCCTCACCATCTTAAATAAGCATGCCCTTTCAAAAAATGTAGAACTAAAAACAGATATAGCCCTTGGTTCACTCCAGACCTGACTGCCCTCGACCAGCACAAACACATCCTGTGGCGAACTGCACTAGCATCGTATAGTCCCAGCGATATGCAATTTTTCAGGGAAGTCATGCTGGCCATGCTTTCCTCCTGGCTACCCCAACCCCGGCCAACAGCTCCGCACCCAAGCCTCCCAGCTTCTCCTTCACCCAAATCCAGATAGCAGATGTTCTGAAAGAACTGCAAAACCTGGACCCGTACAAATCCGGTGGGCTAGACAATCTGGACCCTCTTTCTAAAATTATCCGCAGCCATTGTTGCAACCCCTATTAACAGTCTGTTCAACCTCTCTTTCGTATCGTTCGAGATCCCTAAAGATTGGAAAGCTGCTGCAGTCATCCCCCTCTTCAAAGGGGGTGACACTCTAGACCCAAACTGTCACAGATCTAAATCCATCCTGCCCTGCCTTTCTAAACTCTTCGAAAACCAAGTTAATAAACAGATCACTGACCATTTCGAATCCCACCGTACCTTCTCCGCTGTGCAATCCGGTTTCCGAGCTGGTCATGGGTGCACCTCAGCCACGCTCAAGAAATTAAACAATATCATAACCGCCATTGATAAAAGACAGTACTGTGCAGCCGTCTTCATCGACCTGAACAAGGCTTTCGACTCTGTCAATCACCGCACTCTTATCGGCAGACTCAACAGCCTTGGAATCTCAAATGACTGCCTCGCCTGGTTCACCAACTACTTCTCAGATGGAGTTCAGTGTGTCAAATCGGAGGGCCTGTTGTCCGGACCTCTGGCAGTCTCTATGGGGGTGCCACAGGGTTCAATTCTCGGGCCGACTCTTACTCTGTATATATCAACAATGTCGCTATTGCTGCTGGTGCTTCCCTGATCCACCTCTACGCAGACGACACCATTCTGTATACATCTGTCCCTTCTTTGGACACTGTGTTAACAAACCTCCAAACGAGCTTCAATGCCATACAACACTCCTTCCGTGGCCTCCAACTGCTCTTAAACGCTAGTAAAACTAAATGCATGCTTTTCAACCGATCGCTGCCCGCACCCGCCTGCCCGACTAGCATCACTACTCTGGACGGTTCTGACTTAGAATATGTGGACAACTACAAATACCTAATGACTAAACTGTCATTCCAGACTCATATTAAACATCTCCAATCCAAAATTAAATCTAGAATCGGCTTCCTATTTCGCAGCAAAGTCTCATTCACTCACGCCGCCAAACATACCCTCGTAAAACGGACTATCCTACTACTACTATCCTACTCCTGCTACTACGGCCTATTTATTGCCTTACCTCCTCACGCCATTTGCACACACTGTATATAGACTTTTTCCTATTGTGTTATTGACTGTACATTTGTCTATTCCATGTGTAACTGTGTTGTTTGTGTCCCACTGCTTTGCTTTATCTTGGCCAGGTCGCAGTTGTAAATGAGAACTTGTTCTCAACTGGCCTGCCTGGTTAAATAAAGGTGAAATAAAAAATAATAATAATAAATGTGCAACATTAACATCTACACTGTATTTCAGATACATTTTATGTTATTTTATTGAACATAAAATGTTTTTTTTTTATTTTTTTAAACAAGGACATTTCTAAGTGACCCCAAACTTTTGAAAGGTAGTGTATTTTGATTTGTTTAGCACTTTTTTGGTTACTACCTGATTCCATGTGTTATTTCATAGTTTTGATGTCTTCACTATTATTCTACAATGTAGAAAACAGTAAAAATAAAGAAAAACCATGGAATGAATAGGTGTCCAAACTTTTGACTGGTACTGTATATTATTTAGTATATGTAAAGACAAGATTAAATCAAGAATTGTGTGATGGGTGACAATATTAGCCTATCACTTGTGAATGATATATTATCACTTGTGAATGATGCCCAGCATAAGCAACAAAGCCTTTCTTTTGCAACTTTTTATAATTATAGTCACACACCTCATGTAGCCTAGCCCATAGGCCTATATGTTTTGATGTTTGTATCACAACTAAAGTGGCCAAATAACTTCTTAAAATTATGCACATTAATCCACTTTATAAGGGGGGGGTAGAGCCTAACTGACATACATAAGCAGCGTGTGAGTTTCAAGTTTTGGGAAGTTAATTTTCACCATATAAATGCACCTTTATAATAAAAGCATCACATGCATAATCACATTTGCGGTCACTTTTGATAGTGGTGTTTTCCCACTAATGGAACATTTGCGCTTATAGCCTACTACCATGTGCGCATTGCTGCGCTTATAATGTGAAGAAATAGCAAAATAGTTTATCAACATTTTAAGCTAAACATTTATTTTTTTAATGCTAGTGTTTGTATTCATTTGGGATCTAATGCATCCCACAACTGTCCCAGACTATGTTTGGAAAATGTATTTCTCGCACAGAATAGAATAAGTCGACTTTTGTACTATTGGGGATAGTATTTTGACATAGGCTAGTGCTTTTGCTGTTTGTTAGGCCTACTCTTCTTGTTGGCTGACGAAAAGTAAATGTGGATAATTCTTCCAATATCTTCAATATGCACCTCGGAAATGGATAAAGACATGTTCAGTTGCGTACCCGATATGTCTGTCTTCACTTGTAGCCTGTGAGAAAGATCCGATCACGTGATGGAGTGCCATGTGAGTGAGAGGTGCTTCAGAAAAAAACTAAGCAGAGCTCATGCCTTTCAAGTTACTTTTTAAAAATCATCTTTAGAGTCGCATCATGCAGCCTTAGAATGTATTGAAAATTCAAACATATAGCCCAACGTTTGTAGAACAACTAAAGTTACAATAACCCTAAATTTAAAATATAGGAGTACCTATTTCTTTGTTAACCGCTCAACACAGAATAGCCGCATGTGCGCACTCCCTCAAATCGTTTATTCAGCTTTGTTCAATTGTATTCTTCATACTATAAAATAAAATAATGCAATGGAATTCTAAGCAAATAGTCTGCTAAATGAACTACCGTAGCCCACAGACATTTTGACATAGCCACATCAGGACCTAACAGGAGGACAACTCAGAGTATGCTATTCTGTTATTCTGAAATATACTACATTTTCTTCATATCATGTTTCTTTAGATCTGTCTAAAATAAATAATGTATTTATTGTGAAGGTCTAGGCTATATTACATGGATTTATTAGACTTTTTAAAATGTAGATGTTCCAAAGATCTGCATCAGTGGCTTGTAGGCTGTATATAGAAGCCAGGAGATGCTAAATGTGTTTATATTAATTAACGGTCAATTACCGTGAGACCCGACAGTTATTTGCTTGATAATCACTGGCTGACGAAATTTCGTGATAGCCACAGCCCTAGTGGGACCACAAGAAAGCAGCTCTCAGGACAGATTTGGCCCCCAGGGCACGAGTTGCAGACCCCTGATCTAGCTGTTGCAGCATGTGTGGACTCTGGGCTTACTTGTGTGAAGAAGGGCTCATAGATCTCCACGCCCTTATCCGAGCCTTGGGACAGGAATTCTTGGCCACGCCTCCAGCTGTAGCGCACCGGGGGGTTGGAGTTAGCCATGCAACGCAGGAACACCGTCCTCTCATAGTAGAACTGTTCCTTAGCCTCCCCGATGCTCTGGTGGACAGTTACAATGGGATCATCCAAATCTAGAGCAAGAACATAGAAACAATGGCATCAAGGTGCCGCCAAGCAGTCTTTTGCCACACACTTGTGAAGGTCAAAGCATGAAGTGCAATTACATGATCTACTTAGTCCCAGGGACCTATTTATGTACAGTGGCTGGGATTTAATGGACTGTGCTGGTTCAAGTGGTTGTTGTCATCTGTTGCGATCAAATGTTCCCCCTTAAGCTCATCAATGGAGCCTGTGATGCACTCACGCTAAAAGTGCATGAAAAGAAGGAAAAAACACGTGTTTTTATGCCAAATGTAATTCCCTTATAAATACCATATCAATCATATAAATACAGTGTGAAATATCATATAAATACATACAGTGGGGAGAAGAAGTATTTGATACACTGCCGATTTTGCAGGTTTTCCTACTTACAAAGCATGTAGAGGTCTGTATTTTTTATCATAGGTACACTTCAACTGTGAGAGATGGAATCTAAAACAAAAATCCATAAAATCACATTATGATTTTTAAGTAATTAATTTGCATTTTATTGCATGACATAAGTATTTGATACATCAGAAAAGCAGAACTTAATATTTGGTACAGAAACCTTTGTTTGCAATTACAGAGATGATACGTTTCCTGTAGTTCTTGACCAGGTTTGCACACACTGCAGCAGGGAATTTGGCCCACTCCTCTGTACAAGCCTTCTCCAGATCCTTCAGGTTTCGGGGCTGTCGCTGGGCAATACGGACTTTCAGCTCCCTCCAAAGATTGTCTATTGGGTTCAGGTCTGGAGTCTAGCTAGGCCTCTCCAGGACCCTGAGATGCTTCTTACGGAGCCACTCCTTAGTTGCCCTGGCTGTGTGTTTCGGGTCATTGTCATGCTGGAAGACCCAGCCACGACCCATCTTCAATGCTCTTACTGAGGGAAGGAGGTTGTTGGCCAAGATCTCACGATACATGGCCCCATCCATCCTCCCCTCAATACGGTGCAGTCGTCCTGTCCCCTTTGTAGAAAAGCATCCCCAAAGAATGATGTTTCCACCTCCATGCTTCACGTTTGGAATGGTGTTCTTTTGGTTGTACTCATCCTTCTTCTTCCTCCAAACACGGCGAGTGGAGTTTAGACCAAAAAGCTATATTTTTGTCTCATCAGACCACATGGCCTTCTCCCATTCCTCCTCTGGATCATCCAGATGGTCATTGGCAAACTTCAGACAGGCCTGGACATGCGCTGGCTTGAGCAGGGGGACCTTGCGTGCGCTGCAGGATTTTAATCCATGACGGCATAGTGTGTTACTAATGGTTTTCTTTGAGACTGTGATCCCAGCACTCTTCAGGTCATTGACCAGGTCCTGCCGTGTAGTTCTGGGCTGATCCCTCACCTTCCTCATGATCATTGATGCCCCACGAGGTGAGATCTTGCATGGAGCCCCAGACCGAGGGTGATTGACCGTCATCTTGAACTTCTTCCATTTTCTAATAATTGCGCCAAAAGTTGTTGCCTTCTCACCAAGCTGCTTGCCTATTGTCCTGTAGCCCATCCCAGCCTTGTGCAGGTCTACAATTGTATCCCTGATGTCCTTACACAGCTCTCTGATCTTGGCCATTGTGGAGAGGTTGGAGTCTGTTTGATTGGGTGTGTGGACAGGTGTCTTTTATACAGGTAACGAGTTCAAACAGGTGCAGTTAATACAGGTAATGAGTGGATAACAGGAGGGCTTCTTAAAGAAAACAGGTCTGTGAGAGACGGAATTCTTACTGGTTGGTAGGTGATCAAATACTTATGTCATGCAATAAAATGCAAATTAATTACTTAAAAATCATACAATGTGATTTTCTGGATTTTTGTTTTAGATTCCGTCTCTCACAGTTGAAGTGTACCTATGATAAAAATTACAGACCTCTACATGCTTTGTAAGTAGGAAAACCTGCAAAATCGGCAGTGTATCAAATACTTGTTCTCCCCACTGTATATATCTTTATATTTTTCAGGAGAGCATCAAAAATGAGAATCCCTGACTTCTACAGTCTACAACCACTTAAAAAATGACACTTTTGTACTCTCTATTATACGTCCGAAATGCCGGGAATCCTCAACCCCATTCACTAGTGTCAATTAAACACACACACACACACACACTGCACTAAGGTGCTTAGATTTTTTTTTTTTTTGAGGGGGGGGCAAATTTCAGTGAAAAGGACCACTTAGACTCCAAAGCTCCCGCTCCAATCAAGAGGGAGCTTTAAAAAAAATGATTTTGATAAGAGCTCTCTAATGACAAAAAAGTGCTCCACGGAAGAGCCACCTAGTATGGGTTACTTTGGGATGCAAACAAGCACCTTGAAAAAGCTGTTTTCCACCAGCCGACTAACTACTGCCACGGGCAGTCCAGAGCCAGACTCATTTCCTATACAAACCATTATAACATCTTTGACTTTTTTTTATAATAAAAAATGGCTTTGTAGATTAGTCCGCGTCAGTTAGTCCGTACAGTTTCTAATTTGATGTCAGACACCCTCTATCAGGGTCATCCGTGTGCTTTATCACCAACCTGCAAGGATTCCAACACGGCATCGCTGAATGGCAGCGAAACAGCTACATGTGTCATTGCTTTGATCAGCTGGTGTAGCAAAGAGGGCAGGATGGATAAAAGACTCCCCCAGTGGAGCACACATGAGACAATAAGCAAGGGTTCTGATCTCCGAGTCAGGGGTAATGGCTCTGTGGCTCATTGTCTCCCCCTGGCAATGTTGTCTGCCACTGTCCATCTCCTCCTCTTATTTATCTTGTATCTCAGCAGTAACCCATCTATCCTTTCCTTCTCTCCTTTCTCTCAGAAGAACAGAGTGCAGACGCACCACATTTGTCTTGTTTTTGTATTTTTCAGCTCCCGGCTACTGGGGCACAGTGGATTTTCAAACATGGAGACGCTGACTCGATCAACCTCATTTGTTGGGGTTGAGGAATTTGTAGCTGACTCTTTTGAAGGAGAAGGGGGGAAGGGGAAGGTTGCAGTGTTAAAAGCTTCTAGGGGTTAGGGTTAGTTCAGATACAACTCATCCACAGAGGGTAAGTATATCCATCTAGCCTGCCACAGTAAACCCATACATTATATCTGTCCTCTGACATTTGGAAATTGAATCGCTGCTTTGGAGAGAGTGAGGTGTGCAAACACCAGTAATGTGATGGACTAAAACTAGAAGTATCTGCATAATGCTTCATTTCAGTCAATTTGCAATTATCAGCCCTGATAAACAGAGCAATTAGAACGATTAATGAATTCACCATCTAAATGCTGAACCCAATCCGTCTCTCAAGACCTAAAACGGCTGCACAAATGAAACACTATAAAGTACTACTTGAGAATTCAACGTGAACACCAATGTGTGGCTATCTCTCTGGGTCCACAAGCTGTTTTCTATAGCCATAAAATTACATTTGCAATTTGGGTGAACTCTCTCCCCACTGGGCACAGACGTCAGTTCAACGTCTAGTTTTTATTTACATTTGGTTGAGTTGCCAACTAATGTGAATTCAACGTGAAATCAACCATGATGTTGGATTTAGGTTAAAAGTTGGGTGAAAGAAAGATGAAATCCTCTGACATTGATTACTTTTTGCATATCCAATCAGTTATCCACATTGACTCCACATCATCACATACATGTTTTTATTTGGTTGAAATGGCGTGGAAACAATGTTGATTCAACCAGTTTTTTTGCCCAGTGGGTATTTAATACACACTTCCTGAGGTGTGGTTGCTGCTTTTCCACATTTTCAATGTAGGAATCGGCAGCAGGACTTCAAGCGTCTAATTATGCATTCCAAATGGCATCCGATTCCCTATATAGTGCACTACTTTGGACCAGAGCCCTATGGACCGTGGTCAAAGGTAGTGCACGATGTAGGGAATAGGGTGCCATTTGGAATGCAGCCTCAGTCTGTATTGCTGGAAATCACAATCCCCTTCTGTTTCAGAGCTATCCTTTTCTTCAGCTATGTGTACTGTCAGGACTTCACACAGCTGGGGGGGGGCAGTTCCATTACTGAGTGAATAAAAACAGCAATGTCACTTATATGATGGCAGCATCCGCAGAGAAATGGCTGCTGTTGTCTGCAATTAACACCTGGGTTGTCCTGAGTAAGGTAGATTTTGTTATTTACTGGGGGGGTGGCATTCAAGCGAGTGTATGGCACATTTCATTCGCTGCAATGTCCTACCTGTGGTGGTTTTCTTTTTTAGACCTTAATATATTTCAAAAAGCCACGTTGCTTTAACCTGCTTTAAAATGACTTTCATTCAGCCACAACGTCATGTTGCCTGGGAGGGTAAGGACTAGGAGAGAGCGAGTGAATGCCTGTCCTTCAGTAGTTTAAACGCAAGGCATGGGTAAGTGGACACAGGCAATCTGCAGGGGGGGCAGAACTGATGATGTGTGCTGCGAGGGGGGGCAGTTGAAGAAAAGGGCATGCAGGCGACCGAGGCCTGTCCACTCACAGTAGACGTCCACTCGGATGGACTTGATGGCCGGGGAGCCCAGGCCGTTCTCAGCCTTGCAGTAGTAGCGTCCTCCCTGGAGTCTCTGGATGCGGGTGATACGCAGGGTCTCGTTGAACACACTGGAGTCCTGGAAGCGGTCCGAGGCGCTACCGGCTGTTTTGGTCCATCGGATCTGGTGTGGGAAAGAGATAAGAGGTCAGAGGTGACATCTGCTGACCGAGGACTAATGCTATGGACAACAGGCTGGACTGACGGTAAATTGGGTCAGCCATGGGATAAATTATATTGCCAAACACACCTGTTATTCTGGATTCAAATGAGCCAATGTAGTGCATGTTTTAGAAGAGGTCAAATAATGGACTAATAATGTTATTTTTTTCAAATATGGCCTTTATTCAGCCTGTGAATAAACAACAATCAATAAAAATCAATAGTACCACACATTTTCTTTATTTGTCCATAATGTTCTCTCTATTGAGAACAGCAACAACATATCATACTGTAATAGATACATACAGAATAGGTGGACAACTACAAATACCTAGGTGTCTGGCTAGACTGTAAACTCTCCTTCCAGACTCATATTAAGCATCTCCAATCCAATCCATTAAATCTAGAATCAGCTTCCTATTTCGAAAACAAAGCCTCCTTCATTCATGCCGCCAAACATACCCTCGTAAAACTGACTATCCTACCGATCCTCGACTTCGGTGAAGTCATTTACAAAATAGCCCCCAACACTCTACTCAGCAAACTGGATGCAGTCTATCACAATGCCATCGGTTTTGTAATCAAAGCCCCATATACCACCCACCACTGCGACCTGTATGCTCTAATCGGCTGGCCCTCGCTGCATATTCGCCGCCAGACCCACTGGCTCCAGGTCATCTACAAGTCCATGCTAGGTAAAGCTCCGCCTTATCTCAGCTCACTGGTCACGATAACAACACCCACCCGTACCACACGCTCCAGCAGGTATATTTCACTAGTCATCCCCAAAGCCAACACCGACCTTTGGCTGCCTTTCCTTCCAGTTCTCTGCTGCCAATGGCTGGAACGAATTGCAAAAATCACTGAAGTTGGAGACTTATATCTCCCTCACTAACTTTAAATATCAGCTATCTGAGCAGCTTACCGATCGCTGCTGCTGTACACAGCCCATCTGTAAATAGCCCATCCAAATACCTACCTCATCCCCATATTGTTTTTATTTACTTTTTTGCACACCAGTATTTCTACTTGCACATCATCACCTGCACATATATCACTCCAGTGTTAATTTGCTAAATTGTAATTACTTCGCTACTATGGCCTATTTTTGCCTTACCTCCTTACTCGATTTGCACACACTGTATATAGATGTTTCTATTGTTATTGACTGTACTTTTGTTTATCCCATGTGTAACTCTGTGTTGTTGTTTTTTGTCGCACTGCTTTGCTTTATCTTGGCCTGGTCGCAGTTATAAATGACAACTTGTTCTCAACTGGCCTACCTGGTTTAATAATGGGGAAATAAATAAAACATAAAAAATATTGATGGTAAAACTGAGTGAAATGTATATCTGTGGCGCTATTCAAAAGCCATTAAAAGGACAAAGCGCATCAAATATTTAGAAGGTGGCTTTGTGTCGGAGTGGTTCTTGTGAGACAGTGACGTGTCTTACATTCCAATGCCGTCCAGTGAGTCTGGTTTCCATACAGCATGAGAACTCTGAGAAAACCAGAACTATAACTGAACCACAGGAAAAACAGCTCTGACAATTCCATGCAACTCTTTGAGGTATTCTCGGCACTAAACCTTTGCGATAAGCAGTCTCATTTTTTTTTTATTATAATAGGTTCAGTGAAATGTGTTGTTTTACAGGGTCAGCCATAGTAGTATGGTGTCCTGGGGGCAAATTAGGGTTAAGTGCCTTGCTCAAGGGAACACTGACAGAAGCTTCTAGCCAGCAACCATTCGGTTACTGGCCCAATGCTCTAACCGCTAGGCTACCTGCCGCCCACATTAAGTATTTCATGTGTTTGAGTGTTTGGAGGAGAAATGCATCTGAAACAAGAAACTAGGCATCCCTGGCATTAGTGATCTGAGAAGGGCGGAGGATGAGAACACCAGTCTCCTGCTGCCTGGCTATCCATCTGAATGGATGTTTCATATACAGATACAGTATATACCATCAGCTTAATTTACATATATATTATATACGATCAGTATGATTTACATATACAATCAGCTTCATTTACACATACAGTATACACGATCGGCTTCATTTACATATACAGTATATACAATCAGCTTCATTTACATATACAGTATATACAATCAGTATAAATGACATATACAATCAGCTTCATTTACATATACAGTATATACGATTAGCTTCATTTACATATATAATATATAAGATTAGTTGCATTTACATATACAGTGGGGGAAAAAAGTATTTAGTCAGCCACCAATTGTGCAAGTTCTCCCACTTAAAAAGATGACAGAGGCCTGTAATTATCATCATAGGTACACTTTAACTATGACAGACAAAATGAGAAAAAAAAATATCCAGAAAATCACATTTTAGGATTTTTAATTAATTAATTTGCAAATTATGGTGGAAAATAAGTATTTGGTCACCTACAAACAAGCAAGATTTCTGGCTCTCACAGACCTGTAACTTCTTCTTTAAGAGGCTCCTCTGTCCTCCACTCGTTACCTGGTCGGGCTACGGGGAGCATTCAACCAGGTAAGGTTGGGCAGGCTCGGTGATCAAGAGCTCCAGTGCGCCTGCACGGTCCGGTCTATCCAGTGCCACCTCCACGCACCAGCCCTCCGGTGGCAGCCCCCCGCACCAGGCTATCTCTCCGTTTTCTGCCTACAGGGTCTCCCGCCTGTCCAGCGCTGCCAGAGCCTTCGTCTCCAGCGCTGCCAGAGCCTCCCGTCTGTCCAGAGCTGCCAGAGTCTCCCGTCTGTCCAGAGCTGCCAGAGTCTCCCGTCTGTCCTGAGCAGCCAGAGTCTCCCGTCTGTCCTGAGCTGCCAGAGTCTCCCGTCTGCCCTGAGCTGCCAGAGCTGCCAGAGCTGCCAGCCAGCCAGGAGCTGCCAGAGCCATCAGTCAGCCAGGATCTGCCAGAGACGTCAGTCAGCCAGGCTCAGATGCCAGAATCGCCCTTCACTCTGGAGCTGCCGGATTCTCCCGTCTGTCCGGCGCTGCCGGAGGAGTCCTTCACTCCAGCTCTGCCGGAGTCCCAAACAATCGGAAAGGGGATTCATCCGAGAAAATTACTTTATCCCAGTCCTCAGCAGTCCAATCCCTGTACCTTTTGCAGAATATCAGTCTGTCCCTGATGTTTTTCCTGGAGAGAAGTGGCTTCTTTGCTGCCCTTCTTGACACCAGGCCATCCTCCAAAAGTCTTCACCTCACTGTGCGTGCAGATGCACTCACACCTGCCTGCTGCCATTCCTGAGCAAGCTCTGTACTGGTGGTACCCTGATCCCACAGCTGAATCAACTTTAGGAGATGGTCCTGGCACTTGCTGGACTTTCTTGGGTGCCCTGAAGCCTCCACAACAATTGAACCGCTCTCCTTGAAGTTCTTGATGATCTGATAAATGGTTGATTTAGGTGCAATCTTACTGGCAGCAATATCCTTGCCTGTGAAGCCCTTCTTGTGCAAAGCAATGATGACGGCACGTGTTTCCTTGCAGGTAACCATGGTTGACTGAGGAAGAACAATGATTCCAAGCACCACCCTCCTTTTGAAGCTTCCAGTCTGTTATTCGAACTCAATCAGCATGACAGGGTGATCTCCAGCCTTGTCCTCGTCAACACTCGCACCTGTGTTAACGAGAGAATCACTGACATGATGTCAGCCGGTCCTTTTGTGGCAGTGGAAATGTTTTTTGGGGATTCAGTTCATTTGCATAGCAAATAGGGACTTTGCAATTAATTGCAATTCATCTGATCACTCTTCATAACATTCTGGAGTATTTGCAAATTGCCATCATACAAACTGAGACAGCAGACTTTGTGAAAATGTACATTTGTGTCATTATCAAACCTTTGGCCATGATTGTACACTCCACTCCCACTATACTACAATCCCTCTGGCAGTCATGCAGACAATTAGAGAAAATTGTCCATTCAGCCCTGGAATTGACCTGGCTGGGGCCCGTGTGAGCCTTCCTGTACGGCTACTTATGAGCGGGGAAGGCGGGATCTGCAGTCCACGGAGCTGAAGCAGAGATCCATTCAAGAAGGTTACGTGTGGGGCGGGCATTGTGCAGCCACTAACACCCCCACCCTGCACCACCTCCACCCTCCACCACCTCCACCCTCCACCACCTCCACCCTGCACCACCTCCACCCTGCACCACCTCCACCCTGCACCACTTCCACCCTGCACCACCTCCACCCTGCACCACCTCCACCCTGCACCACCTCCACCCTGCACCACCTTCACCCTGCACCACCTTCACCCTGCACCACCTCCACCTTGCACCACCTCCACCCTGCACCACCTCCACCACCTCCACCCTGCAAATCATCCCCTATCACTAGCTCATTTGAAACGTTTCACACCCCCATATTCCAAGACAGATAACTTTTGGTCTGGTTTGGTGATCTACTTTTCTCACGGCACCACGGGTGTGGAGGGAAGAATAAATACAATAATACCACTGGGGTTGAGGCACGTTCTGAGGCCGGACAGAGTCGCAACCTAGCTTTGGGTGGCGATCAGGGGGATAAAATACATTTCATGCATTGCTCAAGATGGTTGGTAGCATGGATTTGTTTACACACATATATTGGTGTTGGTTAAGGAACAGCTTTGGAATTCATGGGGCTTAACTACACACGGCTTTCTTTTCGGTGGGGGGGTTAATAGGATGTCCTCTCTCTCTCTCTCAGCAACTTGAACCTCAAAGTTTGGATTTAAGTAAAACCACTGTAGCTTTTTACCCAGTAAATAGAGAGAGAAAGCAGCTTTAAAACTTCTAGGCCCCCAGACACTTGCCCCCCCCCCAAAAAAAACACTAGCATTCAGAATTCCAATTTGACTCAGTTCTACTGAACAGACTAGGACAATGAAAGACAATGGACAATGCCGCAGATATTATCATTGTCAACTATGCTATCTGACTTGGTTGAGTCCAAGCGGCTGTTAATGACAAAACAAACAAAGATTTTCATGATGGACCACTGTATAGTCAGGTCTCATATGTATGTACCCCTTACGAAAAAATATTGCAGTCAGAGTGCAGTATAACTGCAGTTACGCCTCGATCACACCGACAGCGTTATTGCATTTTGGTACACCAGAAATACAAATCATTTCCAATGGCAGTTGCAGGGTGTTCTGTGTGGTACATAGGTTGGATTTATCGAACGTATGCATCAAACTATATCTGTAGACGGCTTGACGGAAATGGTAGCAGAACTTTGAACTTTTGTTGCACACATATCCAGATGATGCTGAGTAACATTTTGCGGAATGACGCTGTCATTGTGATCGAGGTGTTAGAGTGCAGTATATTCTGCATTTACTGCATCCAAAATACCACAGTTGACTGCAGTTACTGCGCTTTTACTGCAGTTTCAAAACGGCATTCTTTTTCTGTAAAGGATTACTTTGAACTTGATCTACACTACCGTTCAAAAGTTTGGGGTCCTTGTTTTTTGAAAGAAAAGCAATTTTTTTTGTCCATTAAAATAACATAAAATTGATCAGAAATACAGTATAGACATTGTTAATGTTGTAAATGACTATTGTAGCTGGAAACAGCTGATTTTTAATGGAATATCTACATAGGCGTACAGAGGCCCATTATCAGCAACAATCACTCCTGTGTTCCAATAGCACGTTGTGTTAGCTAATACAAGTTTATCACTTTAAAAGGCTAATCTCAATTTCACCAGTCTCAACGCCAATAAGGCCTAATTGCAAAGAAAAAGCCAATAAAAAGAAAATATTAAGATGGGCAAAAGAATACAGACACTGGAC